>NC_061496.1:4491263-4688763 GCF_022539355.2 Hippoglossus stenolepis
TATTCAATAGTTGCAGGACTGTAGTTGTTGTAGTTGGGACTGTAGTTGCTGTGATTGGAGCTGTAGTTGCTGTGGTTGGAGCTGTAGTTGTTGTAGTTGGGACTGTAGTTGCTGTGGTTGGAGCTGTAGTTGCTGTGGTCGGAGCTGTAGTTGCTGTGTTTGGAGCTGTAGTTGCTGTAGTTGGGGCTGTAGTTGGAGCTGTAATTGTTGTAGATGGGACTGTAGTTGCTGATGTTGGAGCTGTAGTTGCTGTGGTTGGAGCTGTAGTTGCTGTGGTTGGAGCTGTAGTTGCTGTGGTTGGAGCTGTAGTTGTTGTAGTTGGGACTGTAGTTGCTGTGGTTGGATTGCAGTGTTTGTAGTTGGGGCTGTAGTTGCTGTGGTTGGAGTTGTAGTGTTTGTAGTTGGGACTGTAGTTGCTGTGGTTGGAGCTGTAGTTGCTGTGGTTGGAGCTGTAGTTGTTGTAGTTGGAGCTGTAGTTGCTGTGATTGGAGCTGTAGTTGCTGTGGTTGGAGCTGTAGTTGTTGTAGTTGGGACTGTAGTTGCTGTGGTTGGAGTTGTAGTGTTTGTAGTTGGGACTGTAGTTGCTGTGGTTGGAGCTGTAGTTGCTGTGGTTGGAGCTGTAGTTGTTGTAGTTGGGGCTGTAGTTGCTGTGGTTGGAGCTGTAGTTGCTGTGGTTGGAGCTGTAGTTGTTGTAGTTGGGGCTGTAGTTGCTGTGGTTGGAGCTGTAGTTGCTGTGGTTGGAGCTGTAGTTGCTGTATTTGGAGCTGTAGTTGCTGTAGTTGGGGCTGTAGTTGGAGCTGTAGTTGTTGTAGATGGGACTGTAGTGTCTGATGTTGGAGCTGTAGTTGCTGTGGTTGGAGTTGTAGTTGTTGTAGTTGGGACTGTAGTTGCTGTGGTTGGAGCTGTCTTGTGTTTGGAGCTGTAGTTGGGGCTGTAGTTGGAGCTGTAGTTGTTGTAGATGGGACTGTAGTTGCTGATGTTGGAGCTGTAGTTGCTGTGGTTGGAGCATTTTGCTGTGGTTGGGACTGTAGTTGTTGTAGTTGGGACTGTACTTGCTGTGATTGGAGCTGTAGTTGCTGTGGTTGGAGCTGTAGTTGTTGTAGTTGGGACTGTAGTTGCTGTGGTTGGAGCTGTAGTTGCTGTGGTTGGAGCTGTAGTTGCTGTGTTTGGAGCTGTAGTTGCTGTAGTTGGGGCTGTAGTTGGGCTGTAATTGTTGTAGATGGGACTGTTTTTGCTGATGTTGGAGCTGTAGTTGCTGTGGTTGGAGCTGTAGTTGCTGTGGTTGGAGCTGTAGTTGTTTTAGTTGGGACTGTAGTTTCTGTGATTGGAACTGTAGTTGCTGTGGTTGGAGCTAAGTTGCTGTGGTTGGAGCTGTAGTTGCTGTAGTTGGAGCTATGTGCTGTGGTTGAGACTGTAGTTGTTGTAGTTAGGACTGTAGTTGCTGTGATTGGAGCTGTAGTTGCTGTGGTTGGAGCTGTAGTTGTTGTAGTTGGGACTGTAGTTGCTGTGGTTGGAGCTGTATTTGCTGTGGTTGGAGCTGTAGTTGCTGTGGTTGGAGCTGTAGTTGCTGTAGTTGGGTTGTAGTTGTTGTAGATGGGACTGTAGTGTCTGATGTTGGAGCTGTAGTTGCTGTGGTTGGAGCTATAGTTGCTGTGGTTGGAGCTGTAGTTGTTGTAGTTGGGACTGTAGTTTCTGTGGTTGGAGCTGTAGTGGCTGTGGTTGGAGCTGTAGTTCCTGTATTTGGAGCTGTAGGTGCTGTAGTTGGGGCTGTAGTTGGAGCTGTAGTTGTTGTAGATGGGACTGTAGTATCTGATGTTGGAGCTGTAGTTGCTGTGGTTGGGACTGTAGTTGCTGTGGTTGGAGCTGTAGTTGCTGTGGTTTGGGGTTGTGTGGTTGGAGCTGTAGTTGCTGTGGTTGGCTGTAGTTATTGTAGTTGGGGCTGTAGTTGCTGTGGTTGGAGCTGTAGTTGCTGTGTTTGGACTGTAGTTGCAGTAGTTGGGGCTGTAGTTGGAGCTGTAGTTGTTGTAGCTGGGACTGTAGTTGCTGTGGTTGGAGCTGTAGTTGCTGTGGTTGGGGCTGTAGTTGCTGTGGTTGGAGCTGTAGTTATTGTAGTTGGGACTGTAGTTGCTGTGGTTGGAGCTGTAGTTGCTGTGTTTGGAGATGTAGTTGTTGTGGTTGGGACTGTAGTTGCTGTGATTGGAGCTGTAGTTGCTGTGTTTGGAGCTGTAGTTGGGATTGTAGTTGCTGTGGTTGGGTTGTTGCTGTGATTGGAGCTGTAGTTGCTGTAGTTGGGGCTGTAGTTGCTGTGGTTGGAGCTGTAGTTGTTGTAGTTGGAGCTGTAGTTGCTGTGGTTGGAGTTGTAGTTGCTGTGTTTGGAGATGTAGTTGCTGTAGTTGGGACTGTAGTTGCTGTGGTTGGAGTTGTAGTTGCTGTGTTTGGAGCTGTAGTTGCTGTAGTTGGGGCTGTAGTTGGAGCTGTAGTTGTTGTAGATGGGACTGTTGTTGCTGATGTTGGAGCTGTAGTTGCTGTAGTTGGAGCTGTAGTTGCTGTGGTTGGAGCTGTAGTTGTTGTAGTTGGGGCTGTAGTTGAGCTGTAGTTGTTGTAGTTGGGACTGTAGTTGCTGTGGTTGGAGCTGTAGTTAGGACTGTAGTTGCTGTGATTGGAGCTGTAGTTGCTGTAATTGGAGCTGTAGTTGCTGTAGTTGGGGCTGTAGTTGGACCTGTAGTTGTTGTAGTTGGGACTGTAGTTGCTGATGTTGGAGCTGTAGTTGCTGTGGTTGGAGCCGTAGTTGCTGATGTTGCAGCTGTAGTTGCTGTGGTTGGAGCTGTAGTTGCTGTGGTTGGAGCTGTATTTGTTGTAGTTGGGATTGTAGTTACTGTGGTTGGAGCTGTTTGCTGTAATGGGAGCTGTAGTTGCTGTAGTTGGGGCTGTAGTTGGAGCTGTAGTTGTTGTAGATGGGACTGTAGTTGCTGATGTTGGAGCTGTAGTTGCTGTGGTTGGAGCTGTAGTTGCTGTGGTTGGAGCTGTAGTTGTTGTAGTTGGGGCTGTAGTTGGAGCTGTAGTTGTTGTAGTTGGGGCTGTAGTTGCTGTGGTTGGAGCTGTAGTTACTGTGGTTGGGGCTGTAGTTGCTGTGGTTGGAGCTGTAGTTGTTGTAGTTGGGGCTGTAGTTGCTGTAGTTGGAGCTGTAGTTGCTGTGGTTGTAGTTGTAGTTGTTGTAGTTGGGACTGTAGTTGCTGTGGTTGGAGCTGTAGTTGCTGTGGTTGGAGCTGTAGTTGGGATTAGTTGCTGTAGTTGGAGTTGTAGTTGCTGTGTTTGGAGCTGTAGTTGCTGTGGTTGGAGCTGTAGTTGCTGTGGTTGGAGCTGTAGTTGCTGTAGTTGGGGCTGTAGTTGGAGCTGTAGTTGTTGTAGTTGGGACTGTAGTTGCTGTGGTTGGAGCTGTAGTTGCTGTAGTTGGAGCTGTAGTTGCTGTGGTTGGAGTTGTAGTTGCTGTGTTTGGAGCTGTAGTTGCTGTAGTTGGGGTTGTAGTTGGAGCTGTAGTTGCTGTAGTTGGAGCTGTAGTTGCTGTTGTTGGAGCTGCAGTTGCTGTGGTTGGAGCTGTAGTTGCTGTGGTTGGAGCTGTAGTTGTTATAGTTGGGGCTGTAGTTGGAGCTGTAGTTGTTGTAGTTGGGACTGTAGTTGCTGTGGTTGGAGCTGTAGTTGCTGTGATTGGAGCTGTAGTTATTGTAGATGGGACTGTAGTTGCTGATGTTGGAGCTGCAGTTGCTGTGGTTGGAGCTGTAGTTGCTGTGGTTGGAGCTGTAGTTGTTGTAGTTGGGGCTGTAGTTGGAGCTGTAGTTGGAGCTGTAGTTGTTGGGACTGTAGTTGCTGTGGTTGAAGCTGTAGTTGTAGTTGGGGCTGTAGTTGCTGTGATTGGAGCTGTAGTTGCTGTAATTGGAGCTGTAGTTGCTGTAGTTGGGGCTGTAGTTGGAGCTGTAGTTGTTTTAGATGGGACTGTAGTTGCTGATGTTGGAGCTGTAGTTGCTGTGGTTGGAGCCGTAGTTGTTGTAGATGGGACTGTAGATGCTGATGTTGGAGATGTAGTTGCTGTGGTTGGAGCTGTAGTTGCTTTGTTTGGAGCTGTAGTTGCTGTAGTTGGGGCTGTAGTTGGAGCTGTTATTGTTGTAGATGGGACTGTAGATGCTGATGTTGGAGATGTAGTTGCTGTGGTTGGAGCTGTAGTTGCTTTGTTTGGAGCTGTAGTTGCTGTAGTTGGGGCTGTAGTTGGAGCTGTAGTTGTTGTAGATGGGACTGTAGTTGCTGATGTTGGAGCTGTAGTTGCTGTGGTTGGAGCTGTAGTTGCTGTGGTTCGAGCTGTAGTTGTTGTAGTTGGGGCTGTAGTTGGAGCTGTAGTTGTAGTTGGAGCTGTAGTTGCTGTGGATGGAGCTGTAGTGTTTGTAGTTGTGGCTGTAGTTGCTGTGGTTGGAGCTGTCGTTGCTGTGGTTGGAGCTGTAGTTGTTGTAGTGTGGGCTGTAGTTGCTGTGGTTGGAGCTGTAGTTCCTGTGGTTGGACCTGTAGTTGTTGTAGTTGGGGCTGTAGTTGCAGTGGTGGGAGCTGTAGTTGCTGTGTTTGGAGCTGTAGTTGGGGCTGTAGTTGGAGCTGTAGATGTTGTAGATGGGACTGTAGTTGCTGATGTTGGAGCTGTAGTTGCTGATGTTGGAACTGTAGTTGCTGTGGTTGGAGCTGTAGTTGCTGTGGTTGGAGCTGTAGTTGTTGTAGTTGGGACTGTAGTTGCTGTGATTGGAGCTGTAGTTGCTGTGGTTGGAGTTGTAGTTGCTGTGTTTGGAGCTGTAGTTGCTGTAGTTGGGGCTGTAGTTGGAGCTGTAGTTGTTGTAGATGGGACTGTAGTTGCTGATGTTGGAGATGTAGTTGCTGTGGTTGGAGCTGTAGTTGCTTTGTTTGGAGCTGTAGTTGCTGTAGTTGGGGCTGTAGTTGTTGTGGATGGGACTGTAGTTGCTGATGTTGGAGATGTAGTTGCTGTGGTTGGAGCTGTAGTTGCTTTGTTTGGAGCTGTAGTTGCTGTAGTTGGGGCTGTAGTTGGAGCTGTAGTTGTTGTAGATGGGACTGTAGTTGCTGTGGTTGGAGCTTTAGTTGCTGTGGTTGGAGCTGTAGTTGTTGTAGTGGGGGCTGTAGTTGCTGTGGTTGGAGCTGTAGTTCCTGTGGTTGGAGCTGTAGTTGTTGTAGTTGGGACTGTAGTTGCAGTGGTTGGAGCTGTAGTTGCTGTGTTTGGTGCTGTAGTTGGGGCTGTAGTTGGAGCTGTAGTTGTTGTAGATGGGACTGTAGTTGCTGATGTTGGAGCTGTAGTTGCTGTTGTTGGAGCTGTAGTTGCTGTGGTTGGAGTTGTAGTTGCTGTGTTTGGAGCTGTAGTTGCTGTAGTTGGGGCTGTAGTTGCTGTGGTTGTAGTTGTAGTTGCTGTGTTTGGTGCTGTAGTTGCTGTAGTTGGGGCTGTAGTTGGAGCTGTAGTTGTTGTAGATGCGACTGTAGTTGCTGATGTTGGAGCTGTAGTTGCTGTGGTTGGAGCTGTAGTTGCTGTGGTTGGAGCTGTAGTTGTTGTAGTTGGGGCTGTAGTTGGAGCTGTAGTTGTTGTAGTTGGGACTGTAGTTGCTGTGGTTGGAGCTGTAGTTGTAGTTGGGGCTGTAGTTGCTGTGATTGGAGCTGTAGTTGGAGCTGTAGTTGTTGTAGTTGGGACTGTAGTTGCTGTGGTTGGAGCTGTAGTTGTTGTAGTTGGGGCTGTAGTCGGAGCCGTAGTTGTTGTAGTTGGGACTGTAGTTGCTGTGGTTGGAGCTGTAGTTGTTGTAGTTGGGGCTGTAGTTGGAGCTGTAGTTGTAGTTGGAGCTGTAGTTGCTGTGGATGGAACTGTAGTGTTTGGTAACTGTGGTGCTGTGTTGAGCTGTAGTTGCTGTGGTTGGAGCTGTAGTTGTTGTTGGGACTGTAGTTGCTGTGATTGGAGCTGTAGTTGGAGCTGTAGTTGTTGTAGTTGGGATTGTAGTTGCTGTGGTTGGAGCTGTAGTTGTTGTAGTTGGGGCTGTAGTTGGAGCTGTAGTTGTTGTAGTTGGGACTGTAGTTGCTGTTGTTGGAGCTGTAGTTGTTGTAGTTGGGGCTGTAGTTGGAGCTGTAGTTGTTGTAGTTGGGACTGTAGTTGCTGTGGTTGGAGCTGTAGTTGTAGTTGGGACTGTAGTTGCTGTGGTTGGAGCTGTAGTTGTTGTAGTTGGGGCTGTAGTTGGACCTGTAGTTGTTGTAGTTGGGGCTGTAGTTGCTGATGTTCGAGCTGTAGTTGCTGTGGTTGGAGCCGTAGTTGTTGTAGTTGGGACTGTAGTTGCTGATGTTGGAGCTGTAGTTGCTGTGGTTGGAGCTGTAGTTGCTGTGTTTGGAGCTGTAGTTGCTGTAGTTGGGGCTGTAGTTGGAGCTGTAGTTGTTGTAGATGGGACTGTATTTGATGTTGGAGATGTAGTTGCTGTGGTTCGAGCTGTAGTTGTTGTAGTTGGAGCTGTAGTTGGAGCTATGGTTGTACTTGGAGCTGTAGTTGCTGTGGATGGAACTGTATTGTTTATAGTTGTGACTGTAGTTGCTGTGGTTGGAGCTGTAGTTGCTGTGGTTGGAGCGTAGTTGCCGATGTTGCAGCTGTGGTTGCTGTGGTTGGAGCTGTAGTTGCTGTGGTTGGAGCTGTATTTGTTGTAGTTGGGATTGTAGTTACTGTGGTTGGAGCTGTAGTTGCTGTAATTGGAGCTGTAGTTGCTGTAGTTGGGGCTGTAGTTGTTGTAGTTGGGACTGTAGTTGCTGTGGTTGGAGCTGTAGTTGCTGTGGTTGGAGCTGTAGTTGCTGTGGTTGGAGCTGTAGTTGCTGTGGTTGGAGCTGTAGTTGTTGTAGTTGGGACTGTAGTTGCTGTGGTTGGAGCTGTAGTGGCTGTGGTTGGAGCTGTAGTTGTTGTAGTTGGGGCTGTAGTTGCTGTGGTTGGAGCTGTAGTTGCTGTGTTTGGAGCTGTAGTTGCTGTAGTTGGGGCTGTAGTTGGAGCTGTAATTGTTGTAGATGGGACTGTAGTTGCTGTGGTTGGAGCTGTAGTTGTTGTGTTGGGGCTGTAGTTGGAGCCGTAGTTGTTGTAGTTGGGACTGTAGTTGCTGTGGTTGGAGCTGTAGTTGTTGTAGTTGGGGCTGTAGTTGGAGCTGTGGTGTAGTTGGAGCTGTAGTTGCTGTGGATGGAACTGTAGTGTTTGTGGTGTGACTGTAGTTGCTGTGGTTGGAGCTGTAGTTGCTGTGGTTGGAGCTGTAGTTGTTGTAGTGTGGGCTGTAGTTGCTGTGGTTGGAGCTGTAGTTGTAGTTGGGACTGTAGTTGCTGTGATTGGAGATGTGGTGGAGCTGTAGTTGTTGTAGTTGGGATTGTAGTTGCTGTGGTTGGAGCTGTAGTTGTTGTAGTTGGGGCTGTAGTTGGAGCTGTAGTTGTTGTAGTTGGGACTGTAGTTGCTGTGTTGGCTGTAGTTGTGGTGGGATGTTCTGTGTTTGGCTGTAGTTGTTGTGGTGTTGGACCTGTAGTTGTTTTAGATGGGACTGTAGTTGCTGATGTTGGAGCTGTAGTTGCTGTGGTTGGAGCTGTAGTTGTTGTAGTTGGGACTGTAGTTGCTGATGTTGGAGCTGTGGTGCTGTGGTTGGAGCTGTAGGTGCTGTGGTTGGAGCTGTAGTTGCTGTAGTTGGGGCTGTAGTTGGAGCTGTAGTTGTTGTAGTTGGGGCTGTAGTTGGAGCTGTAGTTGTATTGGAGCTGTAGTTGCTGTGGATGGAACTGTATTGTTTTAGTTGTGACTGTAGTTGCTGTGGTTGGAGCTGTAGTTGCTGTGGTTGGAGCGTATTTCCGATGTTGCAGCTGTGGTTGCTGTGGTTGGAGCTGTAGTTGCTGTGGTTGGAGCTGTATTTGTTGTAGTTGGATTGTAGTTACTGTGGTTGGATAGTTGCTGTAGTGGAGCTGTAGTTGCTGTAGTTGGGGCTGTAGTTGTTGTAGTTGGGACTGTAGTTGCTGTGGTTGGAGCTGTAGTTGCTGTGGTTGGAGCTGTAGTTGCTGTGATTGGAGCTGTAGTTGCTGTTGTTGGAGCTGTAGTTGTTGTAGTTGGGACTGTAGTTGCTGTGGTTGGAGCTGTAGTGGCTGTGGTTGGAGCTGTAGCTGTTGTAGTTGGGGCTGTAGTTGCTGTGGTTGGAGCTGTAGTTGCTGTGTTTGGAGCTGTAGTTGCTGTAGTTGGGGCTGTAGTTGGAGCTGTAATTGTTGTAGATGGGACTGTAGTTGCTGATGTTGGAGCTGTAGTTGCTGTGGTTGGAGCTGTAGTTGCTGTGGTTGGAGCTGTAGTTGTTGTAGTTGGGACTTTAGTTGCTGTGGTTGGAGCTGTAGTTGCTGTGGTTGGAGCTGTAGTTGTTGTAGTTGGGACTGTAGTTGCTGTGGTTGGAGCTGTAGTTGCTGTGTTTGGAGCTGTGTTGCTGTAGTTGGGGCTGTAGTTGTTGTAGATGGGACTGTAGTTGCTGTGGTTGGAGTTGTAGTGTTTGTAGTTGGGGCTGTAGTTGCTGTGGTTGGAGCTGTAGTTGCTGTGGTTGGAGCTGTAGTTGTTGTAGTTGGGGCTGTAGTTGCTGTGGTTGGAGCTGTAGTTGTTGTAGTTGGGGCTGTAGTTGCTGTGGTTGGAGCTGTAGTTGCTGTGGTTGGAGCTGTAGTTGCTGTGGTTGGAGCTGTAGTTGCTGTATTTGGAGCTGTAGTTGCTGTAGTTGGGGCAGTAGTTTGAGCTGTAGTTGTTGTAGATGGGACTGTAGTGTCTGATGTTGGAGCTGTAGTTGCTGTGGTTGGAGTTGTAGTTGATGTAGTTGGGACTGTAGTTGCTGTGGTTGGAGCTGTCGTTGCTGTGTTTGGAGCTGTAGTTGGGGCTGTAGTTGGAGCTGTAGTTGTTGTAGATGGGACTGTAGTTGCTGTGATTGGAGCTGTAGTTGCTGTGGTTGGGACTGTAGTTGCTGTGGTTGGAGCTGTAGTGTTTGTAGTTGGGACTGTAGTTGCTGTGGTTGGAGTTGTAGTGTTTGTAGTTGGGACTGTAGTTGCTGTGGTTGGAGCTGTAGTTGCTGTGGTTGGAGCTGTAGTTGTTGTAGTTGGTGCTGTAGTTGCTGTGGTTGGAGCTGTAGTTGCTGTGGTTGTAGCTGTAGTTGTTGTAGTTGGGGCTGTAGTTGCTGTGGTTGGAGCTGTAGTTGCTGTGGTTGGAGCTGTAGTTGTTGTAGTTGGGACTGTAGTTGCTGTAGTTGGGGCTGTAGTTGGAGCTGTAGTTGTTGTATATGGGGCTGTAGTGGCTGATGTTGGAGCTGTAGTTGCTGTGGTTGGAGTTGTAGTTGTTGTAGTTGGGACTGTAGTTGCTGTGGTTGGAGCTGTAGTTGCTGTGTTTGGAGCTGTAGTTGGGCTGTAGTTGGAGCTGTAGTTGTTGTAGATGGGACTGTAGTTGCTGTTGTTGGAGCTGTAGTTGCTGTGGTTGGAGCATTAGTTGCTGTGGTTGGGACTGTAGTTGTTGTGGTTGGGACTGTAGTTGCTGTGATTGGAGCTGTAGTTGCTGTGGTTGGAGCTGTAGTTGTTGTAGTTGGGACTGTAGTTGCTGTGGTTGGAGCTGTAGTTGCTGTGGTCGGAGCTGTAGTTGCTGTGTTTGGAGCTGTAGTTGCTGTAGTTGGGGCTGTAGTTGGAGCTGTAATTGTTGTAGATGGGACTGTAGTTGCTGATGTTGGAGCTGTAGTTGCTGTGGTTGGTGTAGTTGCTATGGTTTGTTGTGGTTTGTTGCTGTAGTTGGGGCTGTGTTGGAGCTGTAATTGTTGTAGATGGGACTAGTTGCTGTGTTGGAGCTGTGTTGCTGTGGTTGGAGCTGTAGTTGCTGTGGTTGGAGCTGTAGTTGTTGTAGTTGGGACTTTAGTTGCTGTGATTGGAGCTGTAGTTGCTGTGGTTGGAGCTGTAGTTGTTGTAGTTGGGGCTGTAGTTGGGCTCTAGTTGTTGTGGTGGGACTGTGTTGCTGTGGTTGGAGTTGTAGTGTTTGTAGTTGGGACTGTAGTTGCTGTGGTTGGAGCTGTAGTTGCTGTGGTTGGAGCTGTAGTTGTTGTAGTTGGGGCTGTAGTTGCTGTGATTGGAGCTGTAGTTGCTGTGGTTGGAGCTGTAGTTGTTGTAGTTGGGACTGGTTGCTGTGGTTGGAGTTGTAGTGTTTGTAGTTGGGACTGTAGTTGCTGTGGTTGGAGCTGTAGTTGCTGTGGTTGGAGCTGTAGTTGTTGTAGTTGGGGCTGTAGTTGCTGTGGTTGGAGCTGTAGTTGCTGTGGTTGGAGTTGTAGTTGTTGTTGTTGGGACTGTAGTTGCTGTGGTTGGAGCTGTAGTTGCTGTGGTTGGAGCTGTAGTTGCTGTATTTGGAGCTGTAGTTGCTGTAGTTGGTGCTGTAGTTGGAGCTGTAGTTGTTGTAGATGGGACTGTAGTGTCTGATGTTGGAGCTGTAGTTGCTGTGGTTGGAGTTGTAGTTGTTGTAGTTGGGGCTGTAGTTGCTGTGGTTGGAGCTGTACTTGCTGTGTTTGGAGCTGTAGTTGGGGCTGTAGTTGGAGCTGTAGTTGTTGTAGATGGGACTGTAGTTGCTGATGTTGGAGCATTAGTTGCTGTGGTTGGGACTGTAGTTGTTGTAGTTGGGACTGTAGTTGCTGTGATTGGAGCTGTAGTTGCTGTGGTTGGAGCTGTAGTTGTTGTAGTTGGGACTGTAGTTGCTGTGGTTGGAGCTGTAGTTGCTGTGGTTGGAGCTGTAGTTGCTGTGTTTGGAGCTGTAGTTGCTGTAGTTGGGGCTGTAGTTGGAGCTGTAGTTGTTGTAGATGGGACTGTATTTGCTGATGTTGGAGCTGTAGTTGCTGTGGTTGGAGCTGTAGTTGCTGTGGTTGGAGCTGTAGTTGTTTTAGTTGGGACTGTAGTTTCTGTGATTGGAACTGTAGTTGCTGTGGTTGGAGCTATAGTTGCTGTGGTTGGAGCTGTAGTTGCTGTAGTTGGAGCTGTAGTAGCTGTGGTTGAGACTGTAGTTGTTGTAGTTAGGACTGTAGTTGCTGTGATTGGAGCTGTAGTTGCTGTGGTTGGAGCTGTAGTTGTTGTAGTTGGGACTGTAGTTGCTGTGGTTGGAGCTGTAGTTGCTGTGGTTGGCTGTAGTTGCTGTGGTTGGAGCTGTAGTTGCTGTAGTTGGAGCTGTAGTTGTTGTAGATGGGACTGTAGTTGCTGTGGTTGGAGCTGTAGTTGCTGTGGTTGGAGCTGTAGTTGCTGTGGTTGGAGCTGTAGTTGTTGTAGTTGGGACTGTAGTTTCTGTGTTTGGGCTGTAGTGGCTGTGGTTGGAGCTGTTGTAGTTGGACTGTAGTTGCTGTGCTTGGAGTTGTAGTGTTTGTAGTTGGGACTGTAGTTGCTGTGGTTGGAGCTGTAGTTGCTGTGGTTGGAGCTGTAGTTGTTGTAGTTGGGGCTGTAGTTGCTGTGGTTGGAGCTGTAGTTGCTGTGGTTGGAGTGTAGTTGTTGTAGTTGGGACTGTAGTTGCTGTGGTTGGAGCTGTAGTTGCTGTGGTTGGAGCTGTAGTTGCTGTATTTGGAGCTGTAGTTGCTGTAGTTGGGGCTGTAGTTGGAGCTGTAGTTGTTGTAGATGGGACTGTAGTGTCTGATGTTGGAGCTGTAGTTGCTGTGGTTGGAGTTGTAGTTGTTGTAGTTGGACTGTAGTTGCTGTGGTTGGAGCTGTATTGCTGTGTTTGGAGCTGTAGTTGGGCTGTAGTTGGAGCTGTAGTTGTTGTAGATGGGACTGTAGTTGCTGATGTTGGAGCTTTAGTTGCTGTGGTTGAGACTGTAGTTGTTGTAGTTGGGACTGTAGTTGCTGTGATTGGAGCTGTAGTTGCTGTGGTTGGAGCTGTAGTTGTTGGTTGGACTGTAGTTGCTGTGGTTGGAGCTGTAGTTGCTGTGGTTGGAGCTGTAGTTGCTGTGTTTGGAGCTGTAGTTGCTGTAGTTGGGGCTGTAGTTGCTGTGTTTGTGAATGGGACTGTAGTTGCTGATGTTGGAGCTGTAGTTGCTGTGGTTGGAGCTGTAGTTGCTGTGGTTGGAGCTGTAGTTGTTTTTGTTGGGACTGTAGTTTCTGTGATTGGAACTGTAGTTGCTGTGGTTGGAGCTATAGTTGCTGTGGTTGGAGCTGTAGTTGCTGTAGTTGGACTGTAGTAGCTGTGGTTGAGACTGTAGTTGTTAGTTAGGACTGTGTTGCTGTGATTGGAGCTGTGGTGCTGTGGTTGGAGCTGTAGTTGTTGTAGTTGGGACTGTAGTTGCTGTGGTTGGAGCTGTAGTTGCTGTGGTTGGAGCTGTAGTTGCTGTGGTTGGAGCTGTAGTTGCTGTAGTTGGAGCTGTAGTTGTTGTAGATGGGACTGTAGTTGCTGTTGTTGGAGCTGTAGTTGCTGTGGTTGGAGCTGTAGTTGCTGTGGTTGGAGCTGTAGTTGTTGTAGTTGGGACTGTAGTTGCTGTGGTTGGAGCTGTAGTTGCTGTAGTTGGGGCTGTAGTTGCTGTATTTGGAGCTGTAGTTGCTGTAGTTGGGCTGTAGTTGGAGCTGTGGTTGTTGTAGATGGGACTGTAGTATCTGATGTTGGAGCTGTAGTTGCTGTGGTTGGGACTGTAGTTGCTGTGGTTGGAGCTGTAGTTGCTGTGGTTGGGACTGTAGTTGCTGTGGTTGGAGCTGTAGTTGCTGTGGTTGGGGCTGTAGTTGTTGTGGTTGGGGCTGTAGTTGCTGTGGTTGGAGCTGTAGTTGCTGTGGTTGGAGCTGTAGTTGTTGTAGTTGGGACTGTAGTTGCTGTGGTTGGAGCTGTAGTTGTTGTAGTTGGGACTGTGGTTGCTGTAGTTGGGCTAGTTGCTGTGGTTGGAGCTGTAGTTACTGTGGTTGGGGCTGTAGTTGCTGTGGTTGGAGCTGTAGTTGTTGTAGTTGGGACTGTAGTTGCTGTGGTTGGAGCTGTAGTTGCTGTGGTTGTAGTTTTAGTTGTTGTAGTTGGGACTGTAGTTGCTGTGGTTGGAGTTGTAGTTGCTGTGGTTGGAGCTGTAGTTGCTGTGGTTGGAGCTGTAGTTGCTGTGGTTGGAGCTGTAGTTGTTGTAGTTGGGGCTGTAGTTGGAGCTGTAGTTGTTGTAGTTAGTGTAGTTGCTGTAGTTGGAGCTGTAGTTGCTGTAGTTGGAGCTGTAGTTGCTGTGGTTGGAGTTGTATTGCTGTGTTTGGAGCTGTAGTTGCTGTAGTTGGGGTTGTAGTTGGAGCTGTAGTTGCTGTAGTTGGAGCTGTAGTTGCTGATGTTGGAGCTGGTTGCTGTGGTTGGAGCTGTAGTTGCTGTGGTTGGAGCTGTAGTTGTTATAGTTGGGGCTGTAGTTGGAGCTGTAGTTGTTGTAGTTGGGACTGTAGTTGCTGTGGTTGGAGCTGTAGTTGCTGTGATTGGAGCTGTGGTTTGTAGATGGGACTGTAGTTGCTGATGTTGGAGCTGCAGTTGCTGTGGTTGGAGCTGTAGTTGCTGTGGTTGGAGCTGTAGTTGTTGTAGTTGGGGCTGTAGTTGGAGCTGTACTTGAGCTGTAGTTGTTGGGACTGTAGTTGCTGTGGTTGAAGCTGTGGTTGTAGTTGGGACTGTAGTTCCTGTGATTGGAGCTGTAGTTGCTGTAATTGGAGCTGTAGTTGCTGTAGTTGGGGCTGTAGTTGGACCTGTAGTTGTTTTAGATGGGACTGTAGTTGCTGATGTTGGAGCTGTAGTTGCTGTGGTTGGAGCCGTAGTTGTTGTAGATGGGACTGTAGATGCTGATGTTGGAGATGTAGTTGCTGTGGTTGGAGCTGTAGTTGCTTTGTTTGGAGCTGTAGTTGCTGTAGTTGGGGCTGTAGTTGGAGCTGTAGTTGTTGTAGATGGGACTGTAGTTGCTGATGTTGGAGCTGTAGTTGCTGTGGTTGGGGCTGTAGTTGGAGCTGTAGTTGTAGTTGGAGCTGTAGTTGCTGTGGATGGAACTGTAGTGGTTGTAGTTGTGACTGTAGTTGCTGTGGTTGGAGCTGTAGTTGCTGTGGTTGGAGCTGTAGTTGTTATAGTTGGGCTGTAGTTGCTGTGGTTGGAGCTGTGTTCTGTGTTGATTATTGTTGTAGTTGGGACTGTAGTTGCAGTGGTGGGAGCTGTAGTTGCTGTAGTTGGAGCTGTAGTTGTTGTAGATGGGACTGTAGTTGCTGATGTTGGAGCTGTAGTTGCTGATGTTGGAACTGAGTTGCTGTGGTTGGAGCTGTAGTTGCTGTGGTTGGAGCTGTAGTTGTTGTAGTTGGGACTGTAGTTGCTGTGACTGGAGCTGTAGTTGCTGTGGATGTAGTTGTAGTTGCTGTGTTTGGAGCTGTAGTTGCTGTAGTTGGGACTGTAGTTGCTGTGGTTGGAGCTGTAGTTGTTGTAGTTGGGACTGTAGTTGCAGTGGTGGGAGCTGTAGTTGCTGTAGTTGGAGCTGTAGTTTTTGTAGATGGGACGTAGTTGCTGTGTTGGAGCTGTAGTTGCTGATGTTGGAACTGTAGTTGCTGTGGTTGGAGCTGTAGTTGCTGTGGTTGGAGCTGTAGTTGTTGTGTTGGGACTGTAGTTGCTGTGTGTGTTGTGGATGTAGTTGCTGTGTTTGGGCTGTAGTTGCTGTAGTTGGGCTGTGGTTGGGTTGTAGTTGTTGTAGTTGGGACTGTAGTTGGAGCTGTAGTTGTTGTAGATGGGACTGTAGTTGCTGATGTTGGAGATGTAGTTGCTGTGGTTGGAGCTGTAGTTGCTTGTTTGGAGCTGTAGTTGCTGTAGTTGGGCTGTAGTTGGTTGGAGATGTAGTTGCTGTGGTTGGAGCTGTAGTTGCTTTGTTTGGAGCTGTAGTTGCTGTAGTTGGGGCTGTAGTTGGAGCTGTAGTTGTTGTAGATGGGACTGTAGTTGCTGATGTTGGAGCTGTAGTTGCTGTGGTTGGAGCTGTAGTTGTTGTAGTTGGGGCTGTAGTTGGAGCTGTAGTTGTAGTTGGAGCTGTAGTTGCTGTGGATGGAACTGTAGTGTTTGTAGTTGTGACTGTAGTTGCTGTGGTTGGAGCTTTAGTTGCTGTGGTTGGAGCTGTAGTTGTTGTAGTTGGGACTGTAGTTGCAGTGGTTGGAGCTGTAGTTGCTGTGTTTGGAGCTGTAGTTGGGGCTGTAGTTGGAGCTGTAGTTGTTGTAGTTGGGACTGTAGTTGCTGATGTTGGAGCTGTAGTTGCTGATGTTGGAGCTGTAGTTGCTGTGGTTGGAGTTGTAGTTGCTGTGTTTGGAGCTGTAGTTGCTGTAGTTGGGGCTGTAGTTGCTGTGGTTGTAGTTGTAGTTGCTGTGGTTGGAGCTGTAGTTGCTGTAGTTGGGGCTGTAGTTGGAGCTGTAGTTGTTGTAGATGGGACTGTAGTTGCTGATGTTGGAGCTGTAGTTGCTGTGGTTGGAGCTGTAGTTGCTGTGGTTGGAGCTGTAGTTGTTGTAGTTGGGGCTGTAGTTGGAGCTGTAGTTGTTGTAGTTGGGGCTGTAGTTGCTGTGGTTGGAGCTGTAGTTGTAGTTGGGACTGTAGTTGCTGTGATTGGAGCTGTAGTTGGAGCTGTAGTTGTTGTAGTTAGGACTGTAGTTGCTGTGGTTGGAGCTGTAGTTGCTGTGGTTGGAGCGTAGTTGTTGTAGTTCGGACTGTAGTTGCTGATGTTGGAGCTGTAGTTGCTGTGGTTGGAGCTGTAGTTGCTGTGTTTGGAGCTGTAGTTGCTGTAGTTGGGGCTGTAGTTGGAGCTGTAGTTGTTGTAGATGGGACTGTAGTTGCTGATGTTGGAGATGTAGTTGCTGTGGTTGGAGCTGTAGTTGCTGTGGTTCGAGCTGTAGTTGTTGTGGTTGGGGCTGTAGTTGGAGCTGTGGTTGTAGTTGGGCTGTAGTTGCTGTGGATGGATTGTATTGTTGTAGTTGCTGTAGTTGTGGTTGGAGCTGTAGTTGCTGTGGTTGGAGCGTATTTGCTGATGTTGCAGCTGTAGTTGCTGTGGTTGGAGCTGTAGTTGCTGTGGTTGGAGCTGTAATTTTGTAGTTGGGATTGTAGTTACTGTGGTTGGAGCTGTAGTTGCTGTAATTGGAGCTGTAGTTGCTGTAGTTGGGGCTGTAGTTGGAGCTGTAGTTGTTGTAGATGGGACTGTAGTTGCTGATGTTGGAGCTGTAGTTGCTGTGGTTGGAGCTGTAGTTGCTGTGGTTGGAGCTGTAGTTGTTGTAGTTGGGGCTGTAGTTGGAGCTGTAGTTGTTGTAGTTGGGACTGTAGTTGCTGTGGTTGGAGCTGTAGTTGCTGTGGTTGGGGCTGTAGTTGCTGTGGTTGGAGCTGTAGTTGTTGTAGTTGGGACTGTAGTTGCTGTGGTTGGAGCTGTAGTTGCTGTGGTTGTAGTTGTAGTTGTTGTAGTTGGAACTGTAGTTGCTGTGATTGGAGCTGTAGTTGCTGTGGTTGGAGCTGTAGTGTTTGTAGTTGTGGCTGTAGTTGCTGTGGTTGGAGCTGTAGTTGCTGTGGTTGGAGCCGTAGTTGCTGATGTTGCAGCTGTAGTTGCTGTGGTTGGAGCTGTAGTTGCTGTGGTTGGAGCTGTAGTTGTTGTGGTTGGGACTGTAGTTGCTGTGGTTGGAGCTGTAGTTGCTGTGTTGGAGCTGTAGTTGCTGTAGTTGGGGCTGTAGTTGGAGCTGTAGTTGTTGTAGATGGGACTGTAGTTGCTGATGTTGGAGCTGTAGTTGCTGTGGTTGGAGCTGTAGTTGCTGTAGTTGGGGCTGTAGTTGTTGTAGTTGGGGCTGTATTGCTGATGTTGGAGCTGTAGTTGCTGTGGTGGGTGTAGTTGCTGTGGTTGGAGCTGTAGTTGCTGGTTGGAGCTGTTGTTGTAGTTGGGACTGTAGTTGCTGTGGTTGGAGCTAGGTGTAGTTGGGACTGAGTTGCTGTGATTGGAGCTGTAGTTGCTTTTTGGAGCTTGTTGCTGTAGTTGGAGCTGTAGTTGCTGTGGTTGGAGCCGTAGTTGTTGTAGTTGGGACTGTAGTTGCTGATGTTGGAGCTGTAGTTGCTGTGGTTGGAGCTGTAGTTGCTGTGTTTGGAGCTGTAGTTGCTGTAGTTGGGGCTGTAGTTGGAGCTGTAGTTGTTGTAGATGGGGCTGTAGTTGCTGATGTTGGAGCTGTGTTGCTGTGGTTGGAGCTGTAGTTGCTGTGGTTCGGGCTGTAGTTGTTGTAGTTGGGGCTGTAGTTGGAGCTGTAGTTGTAGTTGGAGCTGTAGTTGCTGTGGTTGGAACTGTAGTGTTTGTAGTTGTGACTGTAGTTGCTGTGGTTGGAGCTGTAGTTGCTGTGGTTGGAGCTGTATTTGTTGTAGTTGGGATTGTAGTTACTGTGGTTGGAGCTGTAGTTGCTGTAATTGGAGCTGTAGTTGCTGTAGTTGGGGCTGTAGTTGGAGCTGTAGTTGTTGTAGATGGGACTGTAGTTGCTGATGTTGGAGCTGTAGTTGCTGTGGTTGGAGCTGTAGTTGCTGTGGTTGGAGCTGTAGTTGTTGTAGTTGGGGCTGTAGTTGGAGCTGTGTTGTTGTAGTTGGGACTGTAGTTGCTGTGGTTGGAGCTGTAGTGCTGTGATTGGGGCTGTAGTTGCTGTGGTTGGAGCTGTAGTTGTTGTAGTTGGGACTGTAGTTGCTGTGGTTGGAGCTGTAGTTGCTGTGGTTGTAGTTGTAGTTGTAGTTGGGACTGTAGTTCTGTGATTGGAGCTGTAGTTGCTGTAGTTGGAGCTAGTTGTTGTAGTTGGGGCTGTAGTTGGAGCTGTAGTTGTTGTAGTTGGGACTGTAGTTGCTGTGGTTGGAGCTGTAGTTGCTGTGGTTGGAGCTGAGTTGCTGTAGTTGAAGCTGTAGTTGAAGTTGGGACTGTAGTTGCTGTGATTGGAGCTGTAGTTGCTGTAATTGGGCTGTATTGCTGGTAGTTGGACCTGTAGTTGTTTTAGATGGGACTAATTTGATGTTGGAGCTGTAGTTGCTGTGGTTGGAGCTGTAGTTGTTGTAGATGGGACTGTAGATGCTGATGTTGGAGATGTAGTTGCTGTGGTTGGAGCTGTAGTTGCTTTGTTTGGAGCTGTAGTTGCTGTAGTTGGGGCTGTAGTTGGAGCTGTAGTTGTTGTAGATGGGACTGTAGTTGCTGATGTTGGAGCTGTAGTTGCTGGTTGCTGTGGTTGGAGCTGTAGTTGTGGTTGGAGCTGTAGTTGCTGTGGTGGAGCTGTATGTTGGTTGGGACTGTAGTTGCTGTGGTTGGAGCTGTAGTTGTAGTTGGGACTGTAGTTGCTGTGATTGGAGCTGTGGTGGAGCTGTAGTTGTTGTAGTGGGACTGTAGTTGCTGTGGTTGGGGTAGTTGCTGTGGTTGGAGCTGTAG
Source organism: Hippoglossus stenolepis (assembly GCF_022539355.2). Lineage (NCBI taxonomy): Eukaryota > Metazoa > Chordata > Actinopteri > Pleuronectiformes > Pleuronectidae > Hippoglossus > Hippoglossus stenolepis. Next base: position 4,509,671 of record NC_061496.1, read on the forward strand.
TTGTTTGTTGGACTTGTGTGGATTGCTGTGGTTGGAGCTGTGTTGCTGTGTTTGGTGCTGTAGTTGGGGCTGTAGTTGGAGCTGTATTGTTGTAGATGGGACTGTAGTTGCTGTGTTGGAGCTGTAGTTGCTGTGGTTGGGCTGTAGTTGCTGTGGTTCGGGCTGTAGTTTGGGGCTGTAGTTGGAGCTGTAGTTGTAGTTGGAGTGTAGTTGCTGTGGATGGAACTGTAGTGTTTGTAGTTGTGACTGTAGTTGCTGTGGTTGGAGCTGTAGTTGCTGTGGTTGGAGCTGTAGTTGTTGTAGTTGGGACTGTAGTTGCTGTGGTTGGAGCTGTAGTTGCTGTGGTTGGAGCTGTAGTTGCTGTTGGGGCTGTAGTTGGAGCTGTAGTTGTTGTAGATGGGACTAGTTGCTGTGTTGGAGCTGTAGTTGCTGTAGTTGGAGCTGTAGTTGCTGTGGTTGGAGCTGTAGTTGTTGTAGTTGGCTGTAGTTGAGCTGTGGTTGTGTTGGAGCTGTAGTTGCTGTGGTTGGAGCTGTAGTTGCTGTGGTTGGAGCTGTAGTTGTTGTAGTTGGGGCTGTAGTTGCTGTGATTGGAGCTGTAGTTGCTGTGGTGTAGTTGTAGTTGCTGTGTTTGGAGCTGTAGTTGCTGTAGTTGGGGCTGTAGTTGCTGTGGTTGGACCTGTAGTTGTTGTAGTTGGGACTGTAGTTGCAGTGGTGGGAGCTGTAGTTGGGGCTGTAGTTGGAGCTGTAGTTGTTGTAGATGGGACTGTAGTTGCTGATGTTGGAGCTGTAGTTGCTGATGTTGGAACTGTAGTTGCTGTGGTTGGAGCTGTAGTTGCTGTGGTTGGAGCTGTAGTTGTTGTAGTTGGGACTGTAGTTGCTGTGACTGGAGCTGTAGTTGCTGTGGATGTAGTTGTAGTTGCTGTGTTTGGAGCTGTAGTTGCTGTAGTTGGGACTGTAGTTGCTGTGGTTGGAGTTGTAGTTGTTGTAGTTGGGACTGTAGTTGGAGCTGTAGTTGTTGTAGATGGGGCTGTAGTTGCTGATGTTGGAGATGTAGTTGCTGTGGTTGGAGCTGTAGTTGCTTTGTTTGGAGCTGTAGTTGCTGTAGTTGGGGCTGTAGTTGCTGATGTTGGAGCTGTAGTTGCTGTGGTTGGAGCTGTAGTTGCTTTGTTTGGAGCTGTAGTTGCTGTAGTTGGGGCTGTAGTTGGAGCTGTAGTTGTTGTAGATGGGACTGTAGTTGCTGATGTTGGAGCTGTAGTTGCTGTGGTTCGAGCTGTAGTTGTTGTAGTTGGGGCTGTAGTTGGAGCTGTAGTTGTAGTTGGAGCTGTAGTTGCTGTGGATGGAACTGTAGTGGTTGTAGTTGTGACTGTAGTTGCTGTGGTTGGAGCTGTAGTTGCTGTGGTTGGAGCTGTAGTTGTTGTAGTTGGGGCTGTAGTTGCAGTGGTTGGAGCTGTAGTTGCTGTGTTTGGAGCTGTAGTTGGGGCTGTAGTTGGAGCTGTAGTTGTTGTAGATGGGACTGTAGTTGCTGATGTTGGAGCTGTAGTTGCTGTTGTTGGAGCTGTAGTTGCTGTGGTTGGAGTTGTAGTTGCTGTGTTTGGAGCTGTAGTTGCTGTAGTTGGGGCTGTAGTTGCTGTGGTTGTAGTTGTAGTTGCTGTGGTTGGAGCTGTAGTTGCTGTAGTTGGGGCTGTAGTTGGAGCTGTAGTTGTTGTAGATGGGACTGTAGTTGCTGATGTTGGAGCTGTAGTTGCTGTGGTTGGAGCTGTAGTTGCTGTGGTTGGAGCTGTAGTTGTTGTAGTTGGGGCTGTAGTTGGAGCTGTAGTTGTTGTAGTTGGGGCTGTAGTTGCTGTGGTTGGAGCTGTAGTTGTAGTTGGGGCTGTAGTTGCTGTGATTGGAGCTGTAGTTGGAGCTGTAGTTGTTGTAGTTGGGACTGTAGTTGCTGTGGTTGGAGCTGTAGTTGCTGTGGTTGGAGCCGTAGTTGTTGTAGTTCGGACTGTAGTTGCTGATGTTGGAGCTGTAGTTGCTGTGGTTGGAGCTGTAGTTGCTGTGTTTGGAGCTGTAGTTGCTGTAGTTGGGGCTGTAGTTGGAGCTGTAGTTGTTGTAGATGGGACTGTAGTTGCTGATGTTGGAGATGTAGTTGCTGTGGTTGGAGCTGTAGTTGCTGTGGTTCGAGCTGTAGTTGTTGTAGTTGGGGCTGTAGTTGGAGCTTAGTTGTGTTGGAGCTGTAGTTGCTGTGGATGGAATTGTAGTGTTTGTAGTTGTGACTGTAGTTGCTGTGGTTGGAGCTGTAGTTGCTGTGGTTGGAGCCGTATTTGCTGATGTTGCAGCTGTAGTTGCTGTGGTTGGAGCTGTAGTTGCTGTGGTTGGAGCTGTATTTGTTGTAGTTGGGATTGTAGTTACTGTGGTTGGAGCTGTAGTTGCTGTAGTTGGAGCTGTAGTTGCTGTAGTTGGGGCTGTAGTTGGAGCTGTAGTTGTTGTAGATGGGACTGTAGTTGCTGATGTTGGAGCTGTAGTTGCTGTGGTTGGAGCTGTAGTTGCTGTGGTTGGAGCTGTAGTTGTTGTAGTTGGGGCTGTAGTTGGAGCTGTAGTTGTTGTAGTTGGGACTGTAGTTGCTGTGGTTGGAGCTGTAGTTGCTGTGGTTGGGGCTGTAGTTGCTGTGGTTGGAGCTGTAGTTGTTGTAGTTGGGACTGTAGTTGCTGTGGTTGGAGCTGTAGTTGCTGTGGTTGTAGTTGTAGTTGTTGTAGTTGGAACTGTAGTTGCTGTGATTGGAGCTGTAGTTGCTGTGGTTGGAGCTGTAGTGTTTGTAGTTGTGACTGTAGTTGCTGTGGTTGGAGCTGTAGTTGCTGTGGTTGGAGCCGTATTTGCTGATGTTGCAGCTGTAGTTGCTGTGGTTGGAGCTGTAGTTGCTGTGGTTGGAGCTGTATTTGTTGTAGTTGGGATTGTAGTTACTGTGGTTGGAGCTGTAGTTGCTGTAGTTGGAGCTGTAGTTGCTGTAGTTGGGGCTGTAGTTGGAGCTGTAGTTGTTGTAGATGGGACTGTAGTTGCTGTTGTTGGAGCTGTAGTTGCTGTGGTTGGAGCTGTAGTTGCTGTGGTTGGAGCTGTAGTTGTTGTAGTTGGGGCTGTAGTTGCTGTTGTTGGAGCTGTAGTTGCTGTGGTTGGAGCTGTAGTTGCTGTGGTTGGAGCTGTAGTTGTTGTAGTTGGGGCTGTAGTTGGAGCTGTAGTTGTTGTAGTTGGGACTGTAGTTGCTGTGGTTGGAGCTGTAGTTGTAGTTGGGGCTGTAGTTGCTGTGATTGGAGCTGTAGTTGGAGCTGTAGTTGTTGTAGTTGGGACTGTAGTTGCTGTGGTTGGAGCTGTAGTTGCTGTGGTTGGAGCCGTAGTTGTTGTAGTTCGGGCTGTAGTTGCTGATGTTGGAGTGTAGTTGCTGTGGTTGGAGCTGTAGTTGCTGTGGTTGGAGCTGTAGTTGCTGTAGTTGGGGCTGTAGTTGGAGCTGTAGTTGTTGTAGATGGGACTGTAGTTGCTGATGTTGGAGCTGTAGTTGCTGTGGTTGGAGCTGTAGTTGCTGTGGTTGGAGCTGTAGTTGTTGTAGTTGGGGCTGTAGTTGGAGCTGTAGTTGTAGTTGGAGCTGTAGTTGCTGTGGATGGAACTGTAGTGGTTGTAGTTGTGACTGTAGTTGCTGTGGTTGGAGCTGTAGTTGCTGTGGTTGGAGCTGTAGTTGTTGTAGTTGGGATTGTAGTTGCTGTGGTTGGAGCTGTAGTTGCTGTAATTGGAGCTGTAGTTGCTGTAGTTGGGGCTGTAGTTGGAGCTGTAGTTGTTGTAGATGGGGCTGTAGTTGCTGATGTTGGAGCTGTAGTTGCTGTGGTTGGAGCTGTAGTTGCTGTGGTTGGAGCTGTAGTTGTTGTAGTTGGGGCTGTAGTTGGAGCTGTAGTAGTTGTAGTTGGGACTGTAGTTGCTGTGGTTGGAGCTGTAGTTACTGTGGTTGGGGCTGTAGTTGCTGTGGTTGGAGCTGTAGTTGTTGTAGTTGGGACTGTAGTTGCTGTGGTTGGAGCTGTAGTTGCTGTGGTTGTAGTTGTAGTTGTAGTTGGGACTGTAGTTCCTGTGATTGGAGCTGTAGTTGCTGTAATTGGAGCTGTAGTTGTTGTAGTTGGGGCTGTAGTTGGAGCTGTAGTTGTTGTAGTTGGGACTGTAGTTGCTGTGGTTGGAGCTGTAGTTGCTGTGGTTGAAGCTGTAGTTGCTGTGGTTGAAGCTGTAGTTGAAGTTGGGACTGTAGTTGCTGTGATTGGAGCTGTAGTTGCTGTAATTGGAGCTGTAGTTGCTGTAGTTGGGGCTGTAGTTGGACCTGTAGTTGTTTTAGATGGGACTGTAGTTGCTGATGTTGGAGCTGTAGTTGCTGTGGTTGGAGCCGTAGTTGTTGTAGATGGGACTGTAGATGCTGATGTTGGAGATGTAGTTGCTGTGGTTGGAGCTGTAGTTGCTTTGTTTGGAGCTGTAGTTGCTGTAGTTGGGGCTGTAGTTGGAGCTGTAGTTGTTGTAGATGGGACTGTAGTTGCTGATGTTGGAGCTGTAGTTGCTGTGGTTGGGGCTGTAGTTGGAGCTGTAGTTGTAGTTGGAGCTGTAGTTGCTGTGGATGGAACTGTAGTGTTTGTAGTTGTGGCTGTAGTTGCTGTGGTTGGAGCTGTAGTTGCTGTGGTTGGAGCTGTAGTTGTTGTAGTGTGGGCTGTAGTTGCTGTGGTTGGAGCTGTCGTTGCTGTGGTTGGACCTGTAGTTGTTGTAGTTGGGACTGTAGTTGCAGTGGTGGGAGCTGTAGTTGGGGCTGTAGTTGGAGCTGTAGTTGTTGTAGATGGGGCTGTAGTTGCTGATGTTGGAGCTGTAGTTGCTGATGTTGGAGCTGTAGTTGCTGTGGTTGGAGCTGTAGTTGCTGTGGTTGGAGCTGTAGTTGTTGTAGTTGGGACTGTAGTTGCTGTGACTGGAGCTGTAGTTGCTGTGGTTGGAGTTGTAGTTGCTGTGTTTGGAGCTGTAGTTGCTGTAGTTGGGACTGTAGTTGCTGTGGTTGGAGTTGTAGTTGTTGTAGTTGGGGCTGTAGTTGGAGCTGTAGTTGTTGTAGATGGGGCTGTAGTTGCTGATGTTGGAGATGTAGTTGCTGTGGTTGGAGCTGTAGTTGCTTTGTTTGGAGCTGTAGTTGCTGTAGTTGGGGCTGTAGTTGGAGCTGTAGTTGTTGTAGATGGGACTGTAGTTGCTGATGTTGGAGATGTAGTTGCTGTGGTTGGAGCTGTAGTTGCTGTGTTTGGAGCTGTAGTTGCTGTAGTTGGGGCTGTAGTTGGAGCTGTAGTTGTTGTAGATGGGACTGTAGTTGCTGTTGTTGGAGCTGTAGTTGCTGTGGTTCGAGCTGTAGTTGTTGTAGTTGGGGCTGTAGTTGGAGCTGTAGTTGTAGTTGGAGCTGTAGTTGCTGTGGATGGAACTGTAGTGTTTGTAGTTGTGGCTGTAGTTGCTGTGGTTGGAGCTGTAGTTGCTGTGGTTGGAGCTGTAGTTGTTGTAGTTGTGGCTGTAGTTGCAGTGGTTGGAGCTGTAGTTGCTGTGTTTGGAGCTGTAGTTGGGGCTGTAGTTGGAGCTGTAGTTGTTGTAGATGGGACTGTAGTTGCTGATGTTGGAGCTGTAGTTGCTGATGTTGGAGCTGTAGTTGCTGTGGTTGGAGCTGTAGTTGCTGTGGTTGGAGCTGTAGTTGTTGTAGTTGGGGCTGTAGTTGGAGCTGTAGTTGTTGTAGTTGGGGCTGTAGTTGCTGTGGTTGGAGCTGTAGTTGTAGTTGGGGCTGTAGTTGCTGTGGTTGGAGCTGTAGTTGGAGCTGTAGTTGTTGTAGTTGGGACTGTAGTTGCTGTGGTTGGAGCTGTAGTTGCTGTGGTTGGAGCTGTAGTTGCTGTGGTTGGAGCTGTAGTTGCTGTAGTTGGGGCTGTAGTTGGAGCTGTAGTTGTTGTAGATGGGACTGTAGTTGCTGATGTTGGAGATGTAGTTGCTGTGGTTGGAGCTGTAGTTGCTGTGGTTCGAGCTGTAGTTGTTGTAGTTGGGGCTGTAGTTGGAGCTGTAGTTGTAGTTGGAGCTGTAGTTGCTGTGGATGGAACTGTAGTGTTTGTAGTTGTGACTGTAGTTGCTGTGGTTGGAGCTGTAGTTGCTGTGGTTGGAGCTGTAGTTGCTGATGTTGCAGCTGTAGTTGCTGTGGTTGGAGCTGTAGTTGCTGTGGTTGGAGCTGTAGTTGTTGTAGTTGGGGTTGTAGTTGCTGTGGTTGGAGCTGTAGTTGCTGTAATTGGAGCTGTAGTTGCTGTAGTTGGGGCTGTAGTTGGAGCTGTAGTTGTTGTAGATGGGGCTGTAGTTGCTGATGTTGGAGCTGTAGTTGCTGTGGTTGGAGCTGTAGTTGCTGTGGTTGGAGCTGTAGTTGTTGTAGTTGGGGCTGTAGTTGCTGTGGTTGGAGCTGTAGTTGCTGTGGTTGGGGCTGTAGTTGCTGTGGTTGGAGCTGTAGTTGTTGTAGTTGGGACTGTAGTTGCTGTGGTTGGAGCTGTAGTTGCTGTGGTTGTAGTTGTAGTTGTTGTAGTTGGAACTGTAGTTGCTGTGATTGGAGCTGTAGTTGCTGTGGTTGGAGCTGTAGTGTTTGTAGTTGTGACTGTAGTTGCTGTGGTTGGAGCTGTAGTTGCTGTGGTTGGAGCCGTATTTGCTGATGTTGCAGCTGTAGTTGCTGTGGTTGGAGCTGTAGTTGCTGTGGTTGGAGCTGTATTTGTTGTAGTTGGGATTGTAGTTACTGTGGTTGGAGCTGTAGTTGCTGTAATTGGAGCTGTAGTTGCTGTAGTTGGGGCTGTAGTTGGAGCTGTAGTTGTTGTAGATGGGACTGTAGTTGCTGATGTTGGAGCTGTAGTTGCTGTTGTTGGAGCTGTAGTTGCTGTGGTTGGTGCTGTAGTTGTTGTAGTTGGTGCTGTAGTTGGAGCTGTAGTTGTTGTAGTTGGGGCTGTAGTTGCTGTGGTTGGAGCTGTAGTTGCTGTGGTTGGGGCTGTAGTTGCTGTGGTTGGAGCTGTAGTTGTTGTAGTTGGGACTGTAGTTGCTGTGGTTGGAGCTGTAGTTGCTGTGGTTGTAGTTGTAGTTGTTGTAGTTGGAACTGTAGTTGCTGTGGAGTTGGAGTTGCTGTGGTTGGAGCTGTAGTTGGGATTGTAGTTGCTGTGGTTGGAGCTAGTTGCTGTGTTTGGGCTGTATTTGTTATTTGGGCTGTAGTTGTTGTTAGCTGTAGTTGGAGCTGTAGTTGGTAGTTGGGACTGTAGTTGCTGTGGTTGGAGTGTTACTGTGGTTGGGGCTGTAGTTGCTGTGGTTGGAGCTGTAGTTGTTGTAGTTGGGACTGTGGTTGCTGTGGTTGGAGCTGTAGTTGCTGTTGTTGGAGTTGTACTTGTTGTAGTTGGGACTGTAGTTGCTGTGATTGGAGCTGTAGTTGCTGTGGTTGGAGCTGTAGTTGGGATTGTAGTTGCTGTGGTTGGAGCTGTAGTTGCTGTAGTTGGAGCTGTAGTTGCTGTGGTTGGAGTTGTAGTTGCTGTGTTTGGAGCTGTAGTTGCTGTAGTTGGGGCTGTAGTTGCTGTGGTTGGAGTTGTAGTTGCTGTGTTTGGAGCTGTAGTTGCTGTAGTTGGGGTTGTAGTTGGAGCTGTAGTTGTTGTAGTTGGGACTGTAGTTGCTGATGTTGGAGCTGTAGTTGCTGTAGTTGGAGCTGTAGTTGCTGTGGTTGGAGCTGTAGTTGTTGTAGTTGGGGCTGTAGTTGGATGTAGTTGTTGTAGTTGGGACTGTAGTTGGAGCTGTAGTTGTTGTAGTTGGAGCTGTAGTTGCTGTGGTTGGAGCTGTAGTTGTAGTTGGGACTGTAGTTGCTGTGATTGGAGCTGTAGTTGTTGTAGATGGGACTGTAGTTGCTGATGTTGGAGCTGTAGTTGCTATGGTTGGAGCTGTAGTTGCTGTGGTTGGAGTTGTAGTTGTTGTAGTTGGGGCTGTAGTTGGAGCTGTAGTTGGAGCTGTAGTTGTTGGGATTGTAGTTGCTGTGGTTGGAGCTGTAGTTGTAGTTGGGGCTGTAGTTCCTGTGATTGGAGCTGTAGTTGCTGTAATTGGAGCTGTAGTTGCTGTAGTTGGGGCTGTAGTTGGACCTGTAGTTGTTTTAGATGGGACTGTAGTTGCTGATGTTGGAGCTGTAGTTGCTGTGGTTGGAGCTGTAGTTGTTGTAGTTGGGGCTGTAGTTGCTGTTGTTGGAGCTGTAGTTGCTGTGGTTGGAGCTGTAGTTGCTGTGTTTGGAGCTGTAGTTGCTGTAGTTGGGGCTGTAGTTGGAGCTGTAGTTGTTGTAGATGGGACTGTAGATGCTGATGTTGGAGATGTAGTTGCTGTGGTTGGAGCTGTAGTTGCTGTGTTTGGAGCTGTAGTTGCTGTAGTTGGGGCTGTAGTTGGAGCGTCGTTGTTGTAGATGGGGCTGTAGTTGCTGATGTTGGAGCTGTAGTTGCTGTGGTTGGAGCTGTAGTTGCTGTGGTTCGAGCTGTAGTTGTTGTAGTTGGGGCTGTAGTTGGAGCTGTAGTTGTAGTTGGAGCTGTAGTTGCTGTGGATGGAACTGTAGTGGTTGTAGTTGTGACTGTAGTTGCTGTGGTTGGAGCTGTAGTTGCTGTGGTTGGAGCTGTAGTTGTTGTAGTTGGGACTGTAGTTGCTGTGACTGGAGCTGTAGTTGCTGTGGTTGGAGTTGTAGTTGCTGTGTTTGGAGTTGTAGTTGTTGTAGTTGTGGTAGTGGTTGTAGTTGGGGTAGTGGTTGTTGTAGTTGGGGTAGTGGTTGTTGTAGTTGGGGTAGTAGTTATTGTTGTTGGGGTAGTGGTTGTTGGAGTTGTTGTTGTCGTAGATGGTGTAGTGGTTGTTGTTGTTGGGGTAGTGGTTGTATGTTGGGGTAGTGGTTGTTGTTGGGGTAGTGGTTGTTGTAGTTGGGGTAGTGGTTGTTCTTGTTGGGGTAGTGGTAGTGGTTGTTGGATAGTTGTTGTTGTTGTGGGGTAGTGGTTGTGTTTGGGGTAGTGGTTGTTGTTGGGGTAGTGGTTGTTGTTGTTAGATGGTGGTTGTTGTAGTTGGGGTAGTGGTTGTTGTAGTTGGGGTAGTGGTTGTTGTTGTTGGGGTAGTGGTTGTTGGAGTAGTGTTTGTTGTAGATGGGGAGTGGTTGTTGTAGTTGTGGTAGTGGTTGTAGTTGGGGTAGTGGTTGTTGTTGTTGGAGTAGTGGTTGTGGTTGTTGGAGTAGTGGTTGTTGTTGTTGGGGTAGTGGTTGTTGTAGTTGGGGTAGTGGTTGTAGTTGGGGTAGTCGTTGTTGTTGGTGGGGTAGTGGTTGTTGTTGTCGGGGTAGTGGTTGTTGTTGTTGGGGTAGTGGTTGTAGTTGGGGTAGTAGTTGTTGTTGGGGTAGTGGTTGTTGGAGTTGTTGTTGTAGTAGATGGGGTAATGGTTGTTGTTGTTGGGGTAGTGGTAGTGGTTATTGGAGTAGTTGTTGTTGTATTTGGGGTAGTGGTAGTTGTGGTGGGAAGTGGTTGTTGTAGTTGGGGTAGTGGTTGTAGTTGTTGGGGTAGTGGTTGTTGTTGTTGGGGTAGTGGTTGTTGTAGTTGGGGTAGTGGTTGTTGTTGGGGTAGTGGTAGTTGTAGTTGGGGTAGTGGTTGTTGTAGTTGGGGTAGTGGTTGTAGTTGGGGTAATTTGTTGTTGTTGGGGTAGTGGTTGTTGTTGTCGGGGTAGTGGTTGTTGTTGTTGGGAATTGTTTGTTGTAGTTGGGGTAGTGGTTGTTGTAGTTGGGGTAGTAGTTGTTGTTGTTGGGGTAGTGGTTGTTGGAGTTGTTGTTGTCGTATATGGTGTAGTGGTTGTTGTTGTTGGGGTAGTGGTTGTTGTAGTTGGGGTAGTGGTTGTTGTTGTTGGGGTAGTGGTAGTTGTAGTTGGGGTAGTGGTTGTTGTAGTTGGGGTAGTTGTTGTTGTCGTTGGGGTAGTGGTTGTTGTTATTGGGGTAGTGGTTGTTGTAGTTGGGGTTGTGGTTGTTGGAGTACTTGTTGTCGTAGTTGGGGTAGTGGTTGTTGTTGTTGGGTAGTGGTAGTGGTTGTTGGAGTAGTTGTTGTTGTCGTAGATGAAGTGGTGGTTTTGTTGTTAGTGGTAGTGGTTGTAGTTGGGGCAGTGGTTGTTGTGTTGGAGTAGTGGTTGTTGTTGTTGGGGAGTGGTAGTGGTTATTGGAGTAGTTGTTGTTGTATTTGGGGTAGTGGTAGTTGTAGTTGGGGTAGTGGTTGTTGTAGTTGGGGTAGTGGTTGTAGTTGTTGGGGTAGTGGTTTTTGTTGTTGGGGTAGTGGTAGTTGTAGTTGGGGTAGTGGTTGTACTTGTTGGGGTAGTGGTTGTTGTTGTTGGGGTAATGGTTGTTGTTGTTGGGGTAGTGGTTGTTGTTGTTGGGGTAGTGGTTGTTGTAGTTGGGGTAGTGGTTTTGTTGTTGGGGTAGTCGTTGTTGTAGTTGGGGTAGTGGTTGTACTCTTTGGGGTAGTGGTTGTTGTTGGGGTAGTGGTTGTTGTAGTTGGGGTAGTGGTAGTTGTTGGAGTAGTGGTTGTTGTTGTTGGGGTAGTGGTTGTTGGAGTAGTTGTGGTTGTAGTTGGGGTAGTGGTTATTGTTGTTGGGGTAGTGGTTGTTGGAGTAGTGTTTGTAGTAGATGGGGGAGTGGTTGTTGTAGTTGTGGTAGTGGTTGTTGTAGTTGGGGTAGTAGTTGTTGTTGTTGGGGTAGTGGTTGTTGGAGTTGTTGTCGTAGATGGTGTCATGGTTGTTGTTGTTGGGGTAGTGGTTGTTGTTGTTGGGGTAGTGGTTGTTGTTGTTGGGGTAGTGGTAGTTGTAGTTGGGGTAGTGGTTGTTGTAGTTGGGGTAGTGGTTTTGTTGTTGGGGTAGTGGTTGTTGTAGTTGGGGTAGTGGTAGTTGTTGGAGTAGTGGTTGTTGTTGTCGGAGTAGTGGTTGTTGTTGTTGGGGTAGGGGTTGTTATTGTTGGGGTAGTGGTTGTTGTAGTTGGGGTAGTGGTTGTTGTTGTTGGGGTAGTGGTGGTTGTAGTTGGGGTAGTGGTTGTTGTTGTTGGGGTAGTGGTAGTTGTCGTTGGGGTAGTGGTTGTTGTTGTTGGGGAAGTTGTTGTCGTAGTTGGGGTAGTGGTAGTTCTAGTTGGGGTAGTGGTTGTTGTTGTTGGGATAGTGGTTGTTGTTGTTGGGGTAGTGGTTGTTGTAGTTGGGGTAGTGGTTGTTCTTGTTGTGAGTGTTTATTGGATTAGTTGTTTTTATTGTATTGGGTAGTATTTATTTGGTTGTTGTTGTTGTAGTGGTTGTAGTGGTTGTTGTAGTTAGGGTAGTGGTTGTTGTAGTTGGGGTAGTGGTTGTTGTTGTTGGGATAGTGGTTGTTCTTGTTGGGGTAGTGGTAGTGGTTATTAGTAGTTGTTGTTGTATTTGGGGTGGTGGTTGTATTTGGGGTAGTGGTTGTTGTTGGGGTAGTGGTTGTTGTTATCGGAGTAGTGGTTGTAGTTAGGGTGGTAGTGGTTGTTGTAGTTGGGGTAGTGGTTGTTGTTGTTGGGGTAGTGGTTGTTGGAGTACTGTTTGTCGTAGATGGGGAGTGGTTGTTGTAGTTGTGGTAGTGGTTGTAGTTGGGGTAGTGGTTGTAGTTGGGGTAGTCGTTGTTGTTGTTGGGGTAGTGGTTGTTGTTGTCGGGGTAGTGGTTGTTGTTGTTGGGGTAGTGGTTGTAGTTGGGGTAGTGGTTGTTGTTGTTGGGGTAGTGGTACTGGTTGTTGGAGTAGTTGTTGTCGTAGATGGGGAGTGGTTTTGTAGTTGTGGTAGTGGTTGTAGTTGGTGCAGTGGTTGTTGTTGTTGGAGTAGTGGTTGTTGTTGTTGGGGTAGTGGTTATTGGAGTAGTTGTTGTTGTTGGGGTAGTGGTTGTTGTTGTCGGAGTAGTGGTTGTTGTTGTTGGGGTAGTTGTTGTTGTAGTTGGGGTAGTGGTTGTAGTTGGGGTAGTGGTTGTTGTTGTCGGAGTAGTGGTTGTTGTTGTTGGGGTAGTTGTTGTTGTCGTTGGGGTAGTGGTTGTAGTTGGGGTAGTGGTTGTTGTTATTGGGGTAGTGGTTGTTGTAGTTGGGGTTGTGGTTGTTGGAGTACTTGTTGTTGTAGTTGGGGTAGTGGTTGTTGTTGTTGGGGTAGTGGTAGTGGTTGTTGGAGTAGTTGTTGTCGTAGATGGGGGAGTGGTTTTTGTAGTTGTGGTAGTGGTTGTAGTTGGGGCAGTGGTTGTTGTTGTTGGAGTAGTGGTTGTTGTTGGGGTAGTGGTAGTGGTTATTGGAGTAGTTGTTGTTGTATTTGGGGTAGTGGTAGTTGTAGTTGGGGTAGTGGTTGTTGTAGTTGGGGTAGTGGTTGTAGTTGTTGGGTAGTGGTTGTTGTTGTTGGGGTAGTGGTTGTTGTAGTTGGGGTAGTGGTTGTTGTTGTTGGGGTAGTGGTTGTTGTTGTTGGGGTAGTGGTTGTTGTTGTTGGGGTAGTGGTAGTTGTTGTTGGAGTAGTGGTTGTTGTTGTTGGGGTCGTGGTTGTTGTAGTTGGGGTAGTGGTTGTAGTTGGGGTAGTAGTTGTTGTTGTTGGGGTAGTGGTTGATGGAGTTGGGGTAGTGGTTGTAGTTGGGGTAGTAGTTGTTGTTGTTGGGGTAGTGGTTGATGGAGTTGTTGTTGCGTTGTGTGGAGTGGTTGTTGTAGTTGTGGTAGTGGTTGTAGTTGGGGTAGTGGTTGTTGTTGGAGTAGTGGTTGTTGTTGTTGGGGTAGTGGTAGTGGTTGTTGGAGTAGTTGTAGTTGTCGTTGGGGTAGTGGTTGTTGTTGTTGGGGTAGTGGTTGTTGTTGTTGGGGTAGTGGTTGTAGTTGGGGTAGTGGTTGTTGTTGGGGAAGTGGTTGTTGTTGTCGGAGTAGTGGTTGTTGGGGTAGTGGTTGTAGTTGGGGTAGTGGTTGTTGTTGTTGGGGTAGTGGTAGTTGTCGTTGGGGTCGTGGTTGTTGTTGTTGGGGAAGTGGTTGTTGTTGGGGTATTGTTGTTGTTGGGGTAGTGGTTGTAGTTGTTGGGGTAGTGGTAGTTGTTGTTGGAGTAGTGGTTGTTGTTGTTGGGGTAGTGGTTGTTGTAGTTGGGGTAGTGGTTGTTGTTGTTGGGGTAGTGGTTGTTGTTGTTGGGGTAGTGGTTGTTGTTGTTGGGGTAGTGGTTGTTGTTGTTGGGGTAGTGGTTGTTGTTGTTGGGGTAGTGGTTGTTGTTGTTGGGGTAGTGGTTGTTGTTGTTGGGGTAGTGGTTGTTGTTGTTGGGGTAGTGGTTGTTGTTGTTGGGGTAGTGGTTGTTGTTGTTGGGGTAGTGGTTGTTGTTGTTGGGGTAGTGGTTGTTGTAGTTGGGGTAGTGGTAGTTGTTGTTGGGGTAGTGGTTGTTGTTGGGGAAGTGGTTGTTGTTGTCGGAGAAGTGGTTATTGTAGTTGGGGTAGTGGTTGTAGTTGGGGTAGTGGTTGTAGTTGGGGTAGTGGTTGTTGGAGTTGGGGTAGTGGTTGTAGTGTTGGGGTAGTGGTAGTTGTTGTTGGGGTCGTTGTTGTTGTTGTTGGGGTAGTGGTTGTTGTTGTTGGGGTAGTGGTTGTTGTCGTTGGGGTAGTGGTTGTTGTTGGGGAAGTGGTTGTTGTTGTCGGAGTAGTGGTTATTGTAGTTGGGGTAGTGGTTGTAGTTGGGGTAGTGGTTGTAGTTGGGGTAGTGGTTGTTGGAGTTTTTGTTGTCGTATATGGGAGTGGTTGTTGTTGTTGTGGTAGTGGTTGTAGTTGGTGTAGTGGTTGTTGTTGTTGGTGTAGTGGTTGTTGTTGTTGGGGTAGTGGTAGTGGTTGTTGGAGTAGTAGTTGTAGTTGGGGTAGTGGTTGTAGTTGGGGTAGTTGTTGTTGTTGGGGTAGTGGTTGTTGTTGTCGGAGTAGTGGTTGTTGTAGTTGGGGTAGTGGTTGTTGTTGTTGGGGTAGTGTTAGTGGTTATTGGAGTAGTTGTTGTTGTAGTTGGGGTAGTGGTAGTTGTAGTTGGGGAAGTGGTTGTTGTTGGAGTAGGGGTTGTTGTTGTCGGAGTAGTGGTTGTTGTAGTTGGGGTAGTGGTTGTTGTAGTTGGGGTAGTGGTTGTTGTTGTTGGGGTAGTGGTTGTTGGAGTAGTTGTTGTCGTAGATGGGGGAGTGGTTTTGTAGTTGTGTTAGTGGTTGTAGTTGGGGTAGTGGTTGTTGTTGTTGGAGTAGTGGTTGTTGTTGTTGGGGTAGTGGTAGTGGTTATTGGAGTAGTTGTTGTATTTGGGGTAGTGGTAGTTGTAGTTGGGGTAGTGGTTGTTGTAGTTGGGGTAGTGGTTGTAATTGTTGGGGTAGTGGTTGTTGTTGTTGGAGTAGTGGTTGTTGTTGTTGGGGTAGTGGTTGTTGTAGTTGGGGTAGTGGTTGTTGTAGTTGGGGTAGTGGTTGTTGTTGTTGGGGTAGTGGTTGTTGTTGTTGGGGTAGTGGTAGTTGTTGTTGGAGTAGTGGTTGTTGTTGTTGGGGTCGTGGTTGTTGTAGTTGGTGTAGTGGTTGTAGTTGGGGTAGTAGTTGTTGTTGTTGGGGTAGTGGTTGATGGAGTTGTTGTTGTCGTAGATGGGGGAGTGGTTGTTGTAGTTGTGGTAGTGGTTGTAGTTGGGGTAGTGGTTGTTGTTGTTGGAGTAGTGGTTGTTGTTGTTGGGGTAGTGGTAGTTGTTGTTGGAGTAGTTGTAGTTGTCGTTGGGGTAGTGGTTGTTGTTGTTAGGGTAGTGGTTGTTGTTTTTGGGGTAGTGGTTGTAGTTGGGGTAGTGGTTGTTGTTGGGAAGTGGTTGTTGTTGGGGTAGTGGTTGTTGTTGTTGGGGTAGTGGTTGTAGTTGTTGGGGTAGTGGTAGTTGTTGTTGGTGTAGTGGTAGTTGTAGTTGGGGTAGTGGTTGTTGTAGTTGGGGTAGTGGTTGTAGTTGTTGGGGTAGGGGTTGTTGTTGTTGGGGTAGTGGTTGTAGTTTTGGGGTAGTGGTAGTTGTTGTTGGTGTGGTTGTTGTTGTTGGGGTAGTGGTTGTTGTTGTTGGGGTAGTGGTTGTTGTAGTTGGGGTAGTGGTAGTTGTCGTTGGGGTAGTGGTTGTTGTTGGGGAAATGGTTGTTGTTGTCGGAGACGTGGTTATTGTAGTTGGGGTAGTGGTTGTAGTTGGGGTAGTCGTTGTAGTTGGGGTAGTGGTTGTTGGAGTTGTTGTTGTCGTAGATGGGGGAGTGGTTGTTGTAGTTGTGGTAGTGGTTGTAGTTGGGGTAGTGGTTGTTGTTGTTGGAGTAGTGGTTGTTGTTGTTGGGGTAGTGGTAGTGGTTGTTGGAGTAGTTGTTGTTGGGGTAGTGGTTGTTGTTGTTGGGGTAGTGGTTGTTGTTTTTGGGGTAGTGGTTGTAGTTGGGGTAGTGGTTGTTGTTGTTGGGGAAGTGGTTGTTGTTGTCGAAGTAGTGGTTGTTGGGGTAGTGGTTGTAGTTGGGTTAGTGGTTGTTGTTGGGGTCGTGGTAGTTGTCGATGGGGTCGTGGTTGTTGTTGTTGTGGAAGTGGTTGTTGTTGGGGTAGTGGTTGTTGTTGTTGGGGTAGTGGTTGTAGTTGTTGGGGTAGTGGTAGTTGTTGTTGGGGTAGTGGTAGTTGTAGTTGGGGTAGTGGTTGTTGTTGTTGGGGTAGTGGTTGTTGTTGTTGGGGTCGTGGTTGTTGTTGTTGGGGTAGTGGTTGTTGTTGTTGGGGTAGTGGTTGTTGTTGTTGGGGTCATGGTTGTTGTTGTTGGGGTAGTGGTTGTTGTTGTAGGGGTAGTGGTTGTAGTTTTGGGGTAGTGGTTGTTGTTGTTGGGGTAGTGGTAGTTGTTGTTGGGGTCGTGGTTGTTGTTGTTGGGGTAGTGGTTGTTGTTGTTGGGGTAGTGGTTGTAGTTGGGGTAGTGGTAGTTGTTGTTGTATCGTGGTTGTTGTTGGGGTAGTGGTTGTTGTTGTTGGGGTAGTGGTTGTTGTAGTTGGGGTAGTGGTAGTTGTCGTTGGGTTAGTGGTTGTTGTTGTTGGAGAAGTGGTTGTAGTTGGGGTAGTGGTTGTAGTTGGGGTAGTGGTTGTAGTTGGGGTAGTGGTTGTTGGAGTTGTTGTCGTAGATGGGAGTGGTTGTTGTGGTAGTGGTTGTTGTTGTTGGTGTAGTGGTTGTTGTTGTTGGGGTAGTGGTAGTGGTTGTTGGAGTAGTAGTTGTAGTTGGGGTAGTGGTTGTAGTTGGGGTAGTTGTTGTAGTTGGGGTAGTGGTTGTTGTTGTTGGGGTAGTGTTAGTGGTTATTGGAGTAGTTGTTGTTGTAGTTGGGGTAGTGGTAGTTGTAGTTGGGGAAGTGGTTGTTGTTGGGGTAGGGGTTGTTGTTGTCGGAGTAGTGGTTGTTGTAGTTGGGGTAGTGGTTGTTGTAGTTGGGGTAGTGGTTGTTGTTGTTGGGGTAGTGGTTGTTGGAGTAGTTGTTGTCGTAGATGGGGGAGTGGTTTTTGTAGTTGTGTTAGTGGTTGTAGTTGGGGTAGTGGTTGTTGTTGTTGGAGTAGTGGTTGTTGTTGTTGGGGTAGTGGTAGTGGTTATTGGAGTAGTTGTTGTTGTATTTGGGGTAGTGGTAGTTGTAGTTGGGGTAGTGGTTGTTGTAGTTGGGGTAGTGGTTGTTGTTGTTGGGGTAGTGGTTGTTGTTGTTGGGGTAGTGGTAGTTGTTGTTGGAGTAGTGGTTGTTGTTGTTGGGGTAGTGGTTGTTGTAGTTGGGGTAGTGGTTGTTGTAGTTGGGGTATTTGAGTTGGGGTAGTGGTTGTTGTTGTTGGGGTAGTGGTTGTTGTTTTGGGGTAGTGGTTGTAGTTGGGGTAGTGGTTGTTGTTGTTGTAGTGGTTGTTGTTGGGGTAGTGGTTGTTGTGTTGGGGTAGTGGTTGTTTTTGGGGTAGTGGTTGTAGTTGGGGTAGTGGTTGTTGTTGTTGGGAAGTGGTTGTTGTTTGGGGTAGTGGTTGTTGTTGTTGGGGTAGTGGTTGTAGTTGTTGGGGTAGTGGTAGTTGTTGTTGGGGTAGTGGTAGTTGTAGTTGGGGTAGTGGTTGTTGTAGTTGGGGTAGTGGTTGTAGTTGTTGGGGTAGGGTTGTTGTTGTTGGGGTAGTGGTTGTAGTTTTTGGGGTAGTGGTAGTTGTTGTTGGGGTAGTGGTTGTTGTTGTTGGGGTAGTGGTTGTTGTTGTTGGGGTAGTGGTTGTTGTAGTTGGGGTAGTGGTAGTTGTCGTTGGGGTAGTGGTTGTTGTTGTTGGGGAAATGGTTGTTGTTGTCGGAGACGTGGTTATTGTAGTTGGGGTAGTGGTTGTAGTTGGGGTAGTCGTTGTAGTTGGGGTAGTGGTTGTTGGAGTTGTTGTTGTCGTAGATGGGGGAGTGGTTGTTGTAGTTGTGGTAGTGGTTGTAGTTGGGGTAGTGGTTGTTGTTGTTGGAGTAGTGGTTGTTGTTGTTGGGGTAGTGGTAGTGGTTGTTGGAGTAGTTGTCGTTGGGGTAGTGGTTGTTGTTGTTGGGGTAGTGGTTGTTGTTGTTGGGGAAGTGGTTGTTGTTGTCGGAGTAGTGGTTGTTGGGGTAGTGGTTGTAGTTGGGTTAGTGGTTGTTGTTGGGGTCGTGGTAGTTGTCGATGGGGTCGTGGTTGTTGTTGTTGGGGAAGTGGTTGTTGTTGGGGTAGTGGTTGTTGTTGTTGGGGTAGTGGTTGTAGTTGTTGGGGTAGTGGTAGTTGTTGTTGGGGTAGTGGTAGTTGTAGTTGGGGTAGTGGTTGTTGTATTTGGGGTCATGGTTGTTGTTGTTAGTGGTTGTTGTTGTTGGGGTAGTGGTTGTTGTTGTTGGAGTAGTGGTTGTTGTTGTTGGGGTCATGGTTGTTGTTGTTGGGGTAGTGGTTGTTGTTGTTGGGGTAGGGTTGTTGTTGCTGGGGTAGTGGTTGTAGTTGTTGGGGTAGTGGTAGTTGTTGTTGGGGTCGTGGTTGTTGTTGTTGGGGTAGTGGTTGTTGTTGTTGGGGTAGTGGTTGTTGTAGTTGGGGTAGTGGTAGTTGTCGTTGGGGTAGTGGTTGTTGTTGTTGGAGAAGTGGTTGTTGTAGTTGGGGTAGTGGTTGTAGTTGGGGTAGTGGTTGTAGTTGGGGTAGTGGTTGTTGGAGTTGTTGTCGTAGATGGGGGAGTGGTTGTTGTGGTAGTGGTTGTTGTTGTTGGTGTAGTGGTTGTTGTTGTTGGGGTAGTGGTAGTGGTTGTGGGAGTAGTAGTTGTGGTTGGGGTAGTGGTTGTAGTTGGGGTAGTTGTTGTAGTTGGGGTAGTGGTTGTTGTTGTTGGGGTAGTGTTAGTGGTTATTGGAGTAGTTGTTGTTGTATTTGGGGTAGTGGTAGTTGTAGTTGTGGGGTGGTTGTTGTTGGGGTAGGGGTTGTTGTTGCTGGAGGTAGTTGTTGTAGTTGGGGTAGTGGTTTTGTAGTTGGGGTAGTGGTTGTTGTTGTTGGGGTAGTGGTTGTTGGAGTAGTTGTTGTCTAGATGGGGAGTGGTTGTTGTAGTTGTGGTAGTGGTTGTAGTTGGGGTAGTGGTTGTTGTTGTTGGAGTAGTGGTTGTTGTTGTTGGGGTAGTGGTAGTGGTTGTTGGAGTAGTTGTTGTTGTAGTTGGGGTAGTGGTAGTTGTAGTTGGGGTAGTGGTTGTTGTAGTTGGGGTAGTGGTTGTAGTTGTTGGGGTAGTGGTTGTTGTTGTTGGGGTAGTGGTAGTTGTTGTTGGAGTAGTGGTTGTTGTTGTTGGGGTAGTGGTTGTTGTAGTTGGGGTAGTGGTTGTTGTAGTTGGGGTGGTGGTTGTTGTAGTTGGGGTAGTGGTTGTTGTTGTTGGGGTAGTGGTTGTTGGAGTTGGGGTAGTGGTTGTAGTTGGGGTAGTGGTTGTTGTTGTTGGGGTAGTGGTTGTTGTTGTCGGAGTAGTGGTTGTTGTAGTTGGGGTAGTGGTTGTTGTTGTTGGGGTAGTGGTAGTGGTTATTGGAGTAGTTGTTGTTGTATTTGGGGTAGTGGTAGTTGTAGTTGGGGTAGTGGTTGTGTAGTTGGGGTAGTGGTTGTAGTTGTTGGGGTAGTGGTTGTTGTTGTTGGGGTAGTGGTAGTTGTTGTTGGAGTAGTATTGTTGTTGTTGGGGTAGTGGTTGTTTAGTTGGGGTAGTGGTTGTTGTAGTTGGGGTGGTGGTTGTGTAGTTGGGATAGTTGTTGTTTTTGGGGTAGTGGTTATTGGAGTTGGGGTAGTGGTTGTAGTTGGGGTAGTGGTTGTTGTTGTTGGGGTAGTGGTTATTGTTGTCGGAGTAGTGGTTGTTGTAGTTGGGGTAGTGGTTGTTGTTGTTGGGGTAGTGGTAGTGGTTATTGGAGTAGTTGTTGTTGTATTTGGGGTAGTGGTAGTTGTAGTTGGGGAAGTGGTTGTTGTTGGGGTAGGGGTTGTTGTTGTCGGAGTAGTGGTTGTTGTAGTTGGGGTAGTGGTTGTTGTTGTTGGGGTAGTGGTTGTTGGAGTAGTTGTTGTCGTAGATGGGGGATTGGTTGTTGTAGTTGTGGTAGTGGTTGTTGTTGGGGTAGTGGTTGTTGTTGTTGGAGTAGTGGTTGTTGTTGTTGGGGTAGTGGTAGTGGTTGGTTGAGTAGTTCTTGTTGTATTTGGGGTAGTGGTAGTTGTAGTTGTAGTGGTTGTTGTTGTCGGAGTAGTGGTTGTTGTAGTTGGGGTAGTGGTTGTTGTAGTTGGGGTAGTGGTTGTTGTAGTTGGGGTAGTGGTTGTAGTTGTTGGGGTATTGGTTGTTGTTGTTGTTGGGGTAGTGGTAGTTAGAGTTGTGGTTGTTGTTGTTGGGGTAGTGGTTGTTGTAGTTGGGGTAGTGGTTGTTGTAGTTGGGGTAGTGGTTGTTGTTGTTGGGGTAGTGGTAGTTGTTGTTGGAGTAGTGGTTGTTGTTGTTGGGGTAGTGGTTGTTGTAGTTGGGGTAGTGGTTGTAGTTGCTGGGGTAGTGGTAGTTGTTGTTGGAGTAGTGGTTGTTGTTGTTGGGGTAGTGGTTGTTGTAGTTGGGGTAGTGGTTGTAGTTGCTGGGATAGTTGTTGTAGTTGGATTTGCAGTTGTTGTAGTAGTGGCTAGAGTTGTGGTGTTCGTGGTTGGGGCTGGAGTTGTTGTGGTTTTTACTACAGTTGTTGATGCTGGATTAGCAGTTGTTGGCCGTGTTGATTATGTATAGAGATGTTATGGGAGAGAGAAAACAAGTTAAGGAATCCTGAGTAGAAATGATCAAAGATTACTTGAGCATGACACATATCCTCTCTCTCCCCTGAACAAGCTGCTTCATTACATCCGTGTGGGAAACTTCAATCCATATGTGTTTTTGTGCTGACACAACCATAACCTTGTGGATAAGTAGATAAAGTATGAGAGTAAGGAAAACGAGCTGTAAACAGCATCTTCATCACTACTGTTGGGCCATGGTTCTTTGTGAAACCACACTTCGGCCTACATGTTCAGTCAAGAGCCTGAAGCCGCATGTTCCTCCAAGACTCAGTCTCCCAGGGGGCACAGAGGGTGAAACCCCCCCCCCAGGGACACAGGTTTCAACTCCCATTGGTCACTCTGGACCCCATGACCTGTGAGGTCACCGGGCCAATATAAAGTCAGGTTTCCCCCTCTTCTCTGCCTCTTTCTACATTCCCTCCATGGAGAGAAGGCTGTCGAGCCAGGTCTCTCTTTCTACACTCCCTCAACGGAGAGAAGGCTGTCGAGCCTCGTCCTGCCTCTTCCTACAATCCTTCTACAGGAGGGAAGGCTGTCGAGCCTCTTCTCCAGCTCACATCTTCTCTTCCCATCCAACTCTTCGAGAGGAGCACAAAGGCTGCATCCAATCTAGTAACTTTCTCTAATTTGGCACACACACAGACACATGCATAACTCTTCACCTCATTAGCTCTACAGGTCGTAAACATTCCAATAGGTGGGGGAGGGTGTTATCTCTTTGGCCAGTGACCATCTTGAAAGCACGCTGACTCACACAGACACACACACATGTATACTGTAATGGCAGATTTTGCATTTGTGTAATGTTTAATAGAAGAACAGATATGTATTTAGAAGAAGTAGATAACAAATGTGTTTCTGTGACTGACAAAAGTTGCAGAGGGGACTATAAGTGTTTATGGCCCCCACATGTGTGTCTTAGCAAATGCTTCACTGCAGGGGTTACTTAGTGTGTCTGATAGAGATGGGTGAGGGGAACTCTGCATTGTATACAGGACTGGGGTCTTTTGATGTTGTAAATCTAGATAAGGGATCTCGGAGACAGATTGTCTCACACCAGGGGTCTGGGATGGAGATCTGAGACAGGAACTCTGCCCAACCTGGTCAGACATCAAGAGACTGAAGAATACCTTTTGGCTCCTCGCAGGGAGGGGCTTCTGATTGTATAAGTGAAGTGATTCTCCTGTGCTCTGTGCTCATTCTATACACGTCACACTAGGTGGCTGTGTGGGGTGAGCCCACCTGCAGGTGTTTTAGTTGAACTTTCCGAGAGACAATGTTATGTGTGTATTATTATACAATAGAGTATCATTATTAAACAGAAACTGCCACCACAATACACACATACCTATCTTTGTTTAGCAATTAGACCGTTAGTAATTTGTGTTTTTATACTTTATTATATTCATAATAAATGTTTTTCTTTCACAAATGTTTTTTTATTAATGTTGCATAAGTGAATTTCGCCAACCTCTACACTGTCAAGAACCCCATATCTTTCAACTTAGCTAACTATCTATATGGTAATTTTGGTTATAGTTATTAATTTAATTGTTAATCAGAGTTCCAAATTTGTAGTTAGAACCTTAATCAATGAGACTAAATCAATAAATTGGCTATCTTTTCCCTTCCTTTGAAGGGTGGTGCTCCGAGGTAACTTTAATCAATTAAAGTTATTATTTAATATTAATAATAAAATATTAATATTTAATATTTTTATCTTGATAACCAAATTTATTGAATGCCGAAAGGCACACCATTTTATGGTATCACGTTTGATGCATTATGGCACAACACTACCATCTGACACAAGGTGCCTCACCTAAGAGAAGAAGCTCCAACCCTCATATCAGAGAGCTGCTGTGATACATCGCTTCAATAATTCAATGTTGCCTTGAAAGGATGTCATGAAATTCAAAATTGGCCGTGAGTCAAAGTCTGTTGGTCTGTATTTTATTAGCCTTAATTTAACCATGTTAGTCCCATTGAGATGAAGAATCTCTTTTACAAGGGAAATTATTATTTTCTCTTTTTTAGTATTAATTACAATCAGACAACAAAGTGACAATAGTTGAAGTTTAACTGAAATTGAATCGCCCTCATGGTTTAGCTGACCCAGTCATCTTGAACATCAGTCACCTTGTCCACCTCTGTACTGTTATTCTGTCATCTGGACCACCTACACTACTGACTATTGACAGGATAATACTGATATTTTCATACCGTATCTTGACTGAATGTCAATGACAATTGAGCTCATGAGTGCTTCACTGTTTTGCATGTGAGCTGTTGTTTTGTTGACACCTTTTATAGCCTAAATTAAACCATTTTAGTCCCATTGAGATGAAAAGTCTATTTTACAAGGGAAATTGTCGATTTTTTTTGGTTTTAGTATTAATTACAATCAGATGTAAGACATGTATACAGTGTCTAAAAGTGCTGCCAATAAACCAAGTAAAGATCCACTCCAGGTGAGAGAGTGGAACCTGAGTCTGCCGGCCAGGATTTACAGTTGTGTACTTGTTAATGATTCTCCTATGTCCTTGACAAAGATCCATTCAAGTATCAAATGTCATCTTGGAAATGAAGTAAACCCAATGAATTGTTTCTTTTCAATCCCATTTAATCAAGTAATTACTTTATTCATCTCTGGAAACCTTTTACCAAGTTTTGATAACTTTAGGATGGTTTAGTCCAAAAGTCGTATCTGTAATTATTCTCATGATTAGTCTTAATTAATCCTGTGTTATAACCTGTTGCAACAAAATAACACATTTTCTTTTGGTTTAATTATTGTTGTTTTATGTTGCTTGCAGCAAATTATATTTATTTCATCAGACAACAATAGTAAGTTTTTGAAGGAGACACCAATAGCAGGCAAAAACATATACCATTATTTTTCAGAATTTCAAATAGATAACGCATAATAACACACATGAATCACTAATCACCACTGAGCTGCTCTTCAAGTACTCTACTGTTTATTCTCCTAAATTACGTATCATAAAATGCAAACAATAATTGCAATGAATGCTGACCTTGGGCACAGGATGCATGAAAATATCCAAGCAAAAATATACAATAGAGGATTGTTCTTTCCATGATGGGTGGTGTTACTCCTCACTACTACAAAAACAGAGTGGTAGTTTGTCTTTGATTTGTTTTGTGCTTATGTTGTGCTTTGCTCCTCCTTCAGCTAACCTGAAAAACTAGGTAAACATCAATTAGTGAGTGTTTGAATTTTACAGAGATGAAAAGGATACTCAAGTGGAACTTGAACACATAAGACGACATGATGCCCAACATAACCCCAACATGAAACTATCGATTTCATTCTGTGGAAACTCTGTCTTCATCATGACGGCTTTTCTCCAGTCAAAAGGGTTAAGGTTGTTGCTATTTTTTTGGCTTTTGATGAATGCTGTCAGGATGCTGTCATAAGGGTTGTCACACAGGTTCTTGAATTATAAACAGCACAATCCTCTCTAACTACATTCTCAGAGTTCAAGCCTACACAGGATCATATTTCTGCCACACCACAAAAAAAAAGAAGAAACGTTGCACAATATTGCAAGACAGTGGGGTAAATTTGGATCACATGGGGTGTTTATTATTGTATTTTTGCAAATTTACTTCTGCTACTTCCAACGACTAAAAAACACATTAAATCACCCCACCAGACATGTTTGATATCCCTAAGTAATCCTTAAATAATGTGGATATTATACATGGAGGAGACATGCAACACCAAACACGAGTAGTGTTTATTACTAAACATTTAGTAATAAACACAAATGTTTCTTTCCAATATCATGGACAGTTGTATGTTCGTTAGAAAAAAAACTCTTTATTATAATGCATTCCAATCTCGGTATCACCATCTTTTAAAAAAACAACATTATGATAACAGGACAAAAAGTTTGATAAGAACTAACATTGTCAGATGATAGACCATGAACATACTCTGACAACAATTATTAATATTTTCTACTAAAGGCAGATTTATATAGACAGACAGACAGACAGACAGACAGACAGGTAGGTAGGTAGATAGATAGACAGATATTCTTCTTCAGGATGGCTTTTGCTGTTTTCAACAAACAATAAACAATATTGATTCATTGGTTCTTTGAAATATGATTTATTTATGATATAGACAAACATTTTAGCTCAAAGGAAAATGAGCACACAGGTAATAAATCAAATCATGGTGACTATGGTTCCTACGTGGGGTTGTTTCCTCCGGACAGCTGCAGTGTAACACGCCCTGCGCATGCTCACTTCGGCCCTTCCTGTTAGCTTAATGCTGCAGCAGCTAAAGTTAGTGGCAGTAAATCGGTAGTTGTGATTTGTCTCTCGGGACATTGGAGGATTCTTGCGAATGGTGACATCAGCGCGGCGATGTGAGTTTTTACGCAGACAACCAACTAATAAACAATCCACTTCCGCGTTAGCGTGACACTTGTTTTTCACAGTTTATCTCGTTAGCCAGTTAGCTGAGCGACACCGAGCGACCGCTGTTGTTTAAACGGTGGAAAAAACTTCTCCGCGCGGGACATTAACAACGCGACATCCCACCACTGTGTACACGCGCGCACCCCTCCACCGCAGGACATGCGCCACGTTAGCTAACCGACGCAGACGAGGATGGACAGAGACTTGTTGCGGCAGTGTCTCGTGTTCCACGGCGAGTCCCTGTTCAACAAACTGAAGTGCGAGCAGACGGAGAACCCGGACTTCCAGGCGGTGGCGCCCGACCTGTGCAAAGTCACGAGTGAAAGGTGAGTCTCGCACGTCCAAACGGGAAGAACGTGCGTTTATGCGCAAAGGGGTTCGCGTGATACCAGTTCCGCGTCAGGGTTGTGGAGCTTTCCTGCATTTGCACACGTGCGTTCACCCACAAACGATCCCTGTGCACATGTATTTGGATTAAAATCAAAAGGTAACGTCCATCAGTGTATTACAGGTGTTTAAACCCCGCCCACACTTTGAGATCTCACACTTAAGGGTTCAGAGCTCTTGCAATAACAAGCCTGAGGCCCTGGACCGACTCAGCAGGTTCACGTCAAATCAAATCAAATCAAATCAAATCAAATCAAACGCTTCAGATGAACTTTTATTAAAACACATTCCATGATTTGACAGGTTGAGTCCGAGCTCAGCTGCCAGGTTTGTAACCACAGTAAACTGGGTTGGACACATCACCCCGGCTGCAGCCTCTTGACACAGGCTGTCAATACGAGAAGGATTTAAAGCTTGTTTTAATTACTTGCATGGGAACATTGTGGTGTGACACACCAGTATGTTGGAGATGTTTTGACCTCATTCAACCCCGATCACTCTTTGAGATCCTTCGACAGGTTCTTGGCTAAAGACTTTTAAAATACAAACCCTGAGGCGCTGGACTAACTCAGCAAGTTCCTTTTTAAATCAACGCTTAAGCACTTTACAGCATTTTACCTAATTCTAGTTTCTATTAATGTGTTGTCATGCATACATTTCTGTCGCACCTTTAGTGTTTTCATTTGAAAGTTAGTCAGAAAGTTGTGACTCTGCACAGAAGTCATCTAAAGCTCCGGGAAGTTCCAGGAGTATCTTGAAGATCCCTTCAGACTCTTAAAGTTTTCATGTATTATCAATTTCACGTTAAACTTGTGGAGGTATCCTGCGTTTTTATAGCTGAGCTTGGTCAGAAACGATCCCTGTGCACATTTATCTAGATCAAAACATGTTGTGCATTAACGTGCATATCACCCTATTAACTATATACTGTGCATAGACGTGTAAAGGCGCAGATACTTAATGTAAAGTAAATAATTAAGTAGATAAATAATTCACATTGTTCCAGATGATTTTTCCATCGTATTTTCATTCTTTGACTGGTTTTACAATGAAAACAATATTGAATTAAGCTCGATTTGTGGTTTTAAAAACATAGTGAACCCTGCCGATACATTTTAAAAGTATAAATCAGTATTGTACTTAGTTTCTTGATTCAAATATTAATAGTTTGATCTATAAAATGCCTGAAAATAGGGAAAACGTCTGTTACAGTTTGCTGAAGTCTAAGGAGATGACTTCAGAGTTTTTTCCCCAATCAGGAAACCAAGGCTTAAACATTATACCATTTTCAGGAAATCACCACATTTGAGAAGCTTGAACCAATGAATATGAATAATATTTGCTTTGAAATTAAACGACTGACTGAAATGAAATCAATCTATTATCAAAATCCTTGTGATTACTTTTTTTCTTGACCAATCCATTGATCATTTCAGCTCTAGCCTTATTTTGAGGTCCTTTTCATTATTTGTTGGTACGGTTCTCGTCTCTGACTGTTTAGTGCAGCTCTAAAATTAACAGTGTGAATTTTGAGGTCTGTAACCAAACATTAATTTCTCCAATGAAGTCATTCCAGACAGTGTGCAGTAACTCAGTGTTTTCTATTAAAGCTTTTAAAATACTGTTCACTTTTCTGGAATGAATTAGACAACGATTAGTTTGTCAAGTGATAATTCTTAGAGCCAATGATGAATGTTTCTGCTTTCTGTGCAGCAGGGGTGAGGAGCAGGACAACCCCCTTGTGGAGCAGTTCATTGCGAGAAAGGCTGACATCCTGTTCTGTCCGTCATGGAAGACCACCACTCCTCAGGAAGAGGAGCACGAGGAGCAGGAGGAGGAGGCTGCAGGTCGGTGCTGGTTCGACCTCACGTCTCAGGCCACATCTACACCAATGTGTCAGATCTTTAGAATACCATGTTGAAAAGAAGGCTCAGTCCTCTCCTGCTCTCTTTGTTCACCTGTACTGTTCAATACTGGTTTGTATTGCTCATCAGGGCTTCAACCAACAATTATTTTCATTATCAGTTTATCTTTATGTTGTTTTGTCTATAATAGAAGTCAGAAAATTATGAAAAATACCTGTTCTACGATTAAAGAGCTCAAAGTAATGTCTTCAAATGTCTTGTGTTGTTCAAACACTGATCATATCACTGTTTTCTTATTTCCTGCGTGTTTGATTTGTATTTCTCCCTGTGCTCTTCTCAGAGCCCTATGCCATCATGCCACCACTGGAGTTATTCATGGAGGTGTCGTACGAGGAGAGAAGATCCACGCTGTACAGAGACTTGGAAAAGGGAGACATTGTGGTGGGCAGGATCAACAACATAAGAGATTACGGCTTCTTTCTCACTCTGCTGTGCATGGCAGGAGGACTGAAGAGAGACATAGAAGACCTGGAGTTGTCGGTGAGTCAGAAAGCTAAACTAACAGAGTACATGACTCAGGTCATACATGTTCTCACACATTAAAAATGGCCTACTTCCACTTAGGGTGATGCCTCATATCATTAAATTAAAGAAAGAGAAAACTGGATCTGCCAGTTTATCTGGATCCGCCCCACAACAATTCTTGAGTAATGGACAAAAGATCTGTTCCAAAGGCTTTGGGTTCTTTCTGGTTCCACACCCTTCCCTTCCACCAAGTTTCAATAAAATTGGATCAGTAGTTCTGAGGTGATCCTGCTGACAGACAGACAGCATTGGAAACGTAACCACTTTGGTGAATGTAATAAATAATGTTGGCCAGATCCAACTGTGTGGTTCTCTGGGTTTCTGATGGTTCCTGGTATTTACATCCTGAGTGATCAGAATCTCAAATGCATTCACACCTGAGATGGAGGCTGACACCAGGTCTGAACTGGGCCTGAGTGACTGCCATTGCTATTCCCCAGTGTGTTTTTTTTTTTTTTTATGAACCACACGGGTTGAGATCTTATGCAAACAAACGTGTGAGAACTGACATTATTTGTACATCTCTGGGAGTGCTCCATTCCAGATGCTCAGCAGATCAGGTGGGAGCGGGAGGAATTCACAGAACTACATAAACCTGTCCAACTGCCTACCCTGGTTAAATGACACGTCTGGAATCCCAACCAAACCAGACAACCCAGAACAAAGAAGGAATGAGTTGGTTTGCTCAACATCAGTGATTGAATTGGTGTTAACTCTCAGTCTAACTATGAAAGATTCACAATGTGCTTCAGAACCTGGAAAACTAAAAACAGTGAAATTGATGCATTTTTGAATATTTGTAAAACCACCACATCCATGAGTTTTTCTAACTCGTTATGAAAACACAATGCAGTTCCCCCTAAAACCATTTCACTTTGAGATTCTCAAGTATTTGGTGTCATGGGTAAATGCTCATTAATCAGTTTGATTCCTCCTGCTCCCCTGACCTTTCTGGATTCTGTACGATTTGAAAACGTGATTTCCTCTCCACTTTTAGGCTCTGTGTCACATCAGAGAAATTCCCTCCACCGGCAACCACGATGATCCTCTGTCCTACTACCAGATTGGTGACTTCATCAGAGGTTAGTGTCTTGTTTGGCTTTGTCAGTTTAGTTTTTACACATAGATAGATAAAGTTGGCATTTGTTCCCTAAAGTTATTACTAGGCTCTGATCCTTAAAGTGACGGTTGTGGCTAACTGGCCCAATACTGATAGCCATAGCCACGCATACCTTCTGTAATTTCTTCCCGGTTTGCCTCTTGCTGGTGTTTAGTTGCAGACCATAGTTGTTAGTTCACACTGGGTCAACACACCAGCGTCTATATAAAACAGCATGGTGGGATATGACCCATCATCAGTGTGTTACTGCCCTCTTGTGGCGTCATATATTAACACCCAAAAAATGAAACCATAAACACCAGTATAGGCTGCAACAAAGACTTGACTCAAACTGGTTTGTTTTTATAATGGGATGAGACCTTTTTTTGATCATGTAGTTTTTTTTAAGAAGGTATTTCATCACCAAAACAACGAATTTGTTGTCAGAAGGTGTTAGCTTGTTGCTATGCTTAAGCCTTGTTCAGACCAACATTAGCACAATGGTAAAAATACATACCCCGATGTTACACATTTGAAATACTTTCTCAGATTGCCCTCTCGAAATCCACCCATTAGTCGGAACTCCTTACATTTCACACGTAGAACAACATAACTTTATTTTGTCTGTGATTATTTAATGTTTTTCCTCAATCTTTATTGAGGACAGATGAAGTAAAACAAATCTCCTCCTAAGCTCTGTGCTTTGTTCTTCCCCAGCTGGAGTGAAAGACATTGACCGCTACCAGGAGAAAGTCACCATCTCCCTCCAACAGACGTCTCTGTTGCCCGGCTTGGGGCACGTCAAACTGGGGGTCATCACCCGAGAGGAGCTGCCCGTACACTACAGGTAACACGATAACATGATAATACAAACCACAAGAAAATGGGCAACACTGAAGAGACTTTGGCAAACTAACACAGAATGAAACACACAACGTGTAACTTAACAATATAATGTTTTAACAAGGAAGAAACAAGACCAGACAGATAAAATGAGGATCAAACGGTGGAACATGAGCAGAGAAAATGGAAAAATGCAAAAGATTAAATAATGTATATAAATATAGGAATAGTCAGTAAAATAAGAACCAATGCCAATCATTTGTAAAATCTTTCACAGGGATTTAAAAGAAGTTGTAGAAAAAACGTGGGACACAATTTCATTTAAAAATGTCATATCAAAGAAGTAATTCTATTTAAAATAAGATGTACGTGATTAGTCTGTTGATCACAGCAACAGCTTCACCCTGTTCTTCACTTGATTCTCACTTTATAAAATTGTAAATAGAACAATTAGATTTTTGGCTAACACTCTTTACTTTATTTGTTTACAGCTTGATGTGATTTTTGTGACTATAACGGAAAATAAACAAACCTATCAAGCTTGCTACGGCTTGAATAACCATCATGTTTGTCTAATATCCTCATTTATTGTTCTGCACAGATCCTCTAGTGTTCTCAGTGCTCCCGCTCGAGTATGGGACTCTTCCCCGTTGGTTCACTCTGAATCTTCTCTTTCAGTCGTAGCGTCCGTGCAGCCAGTGACTCCAGTGAGACGTACGAGTTTATTCTGAGGCGCTGCCATGGTTACCACAACCCCTCTGTAGTGGAATACCTGCTGGACAAGGTGCGAATCAGTGACACCCACCCACCGTCAATGATGAGAGGACTACAGAGGTAAACATGTCGACTGGCTTGACCTACTGTTTTCCCAGTAGTTGATTCAGCTTTCATAATATGTTATGGTGCTTTTAGCAACAGGATTGATTGATTGATTGATTGATTGATTGATTGATTGATTGATTGATTGATGAGTAACTCACTTGATTTTATAATGACAACCCAGAACAAAGAAGGAATTAGTTGCTCAACATCAGTGCTTGAATTGGTGTAAACTCTCAGTCTAACTATGAAAGATTCAAAGTGTGCTTCAGAACCTGGAAAACTAAAAACAGTGAAATTGATGCATTTTTGAATATTTGTAATATATACACAACCTCTGTTAGCCAAATTTCCACTTCAGGGATAATAAAGATCATCTGTCCCTCAGTCAGGTTCTCTTTGTAAAACCTTCAGTAACAGTGAGAGTAACAGTCTTCGGAGTTCTTACCTGTGTCTCTTTTCTCCACAGTAAACTTTTCCAGGCGGAAGATTTTGCCTCTGCCATCAGGAAGAAACAGTCTGCATCCTGGGCCTTGAAGTGGTAACGCTAAACCTTTTCAATTTTGACTGCAGCTCATAGATGGTTTTCGCTCTCTTCTCCCTCTGGCTGCTTCTTAGTGTGAATGTAACCTTTATGTTCTTTCTTTTCAGTGTACGTGCAGGTGTGGACCTCTTCAAACATGGCCGTCATGTGGAATCTATGAATGAATATAACAAGGCCTTGGAGATCGACACTAACAATGTAGAAGCTCTGGTGGCACGGGGAGCTCTGTGAGTTGATTCTTATTTTAATACAGGATATTTTACAGATTCTTATATTTACCAGGGTCTTTGTCATTTCTACTTTATCCATTTACATTTGAAAAATAAATTGTTCACATCGTTGCTCAGGTACGCTAACAAAGGCGGCATCATGAAGGCTATAACAGATTTTGAGAAGGCTCTGGAAAACTGTCCAGATCACCGCAACGCCAGGAAGTACCTCTGCCAGACGCTGGTGGAGAGAGGAAAACAGTAAGCACTTTATTTTGTGTATTGACCCTGTTAACAGTTCAGAGTGGTGACATCAGAAGTCAATAATGGTTTAATATACGGTTACTCAATATAGTTTTTGATAAACAAAACATGTCGGCGCTTTCTCCCAGCTTAATTAAACCTTTCCTCATCTGCACCTCCTAGTACATTTACAACATGAGCGTCAGTATTTCCACTTTCAAACTTCTTGCACTAGTGTACAGTTAAATTTATGTTTAGAAGACGGCTGAATACCTAAAGAGTTTGGACATTACCAGACTTGGGTGGAAAACTGAATTGACGTGACACAATGTGACAGAAATGCTGTTTAGGAACAGATGAGTCAGCATCAACTGGTGTGATTTGTTTTCAGACTAAAGATTAGGACAAGGTAGAGACGGGAGTGGCTCCAGGAATTTTGTTAATTATTTGTTACTGTAAATATACCTCAAAGTTTTATTGTGTGTGTAGGCTTGAAGAACAAGAGAAGCTAGTGACAGCGGAGGGACTGTACAGGAGAGCGTTGTCTCTGGATGACTCGAACCCTGAGGCACAAGAGGCCCTGCACAAGATCACAGACGCGATACAGGTGAGTGGGACCACCGCACTTGACGAGGGGTTTGGGGGAAGTTTGCAGGTATGCACGAAGTACATCGTATACCAGATGCTAACAACAGTGGGCATATCAGAGCTTGATGCTCTTTATTAAAATACAGTATAACAGATGATGTCAGAAAACAAATAAAGTAGTTGTTGAAGCAAATAAACAAACATTCCTTTGTTTTTTTTCGCCCGATTCTTTGTGGGTTTTTTGGACGTTTCACAGTTTGGTGTGTCGATGGTGAACACCAACACGCTAAAATCCAATACCGAGCAGTGGGAGAGCATCTGCATCCCACTGTATATGAAAACCTCAATCATTCTAACATCACCAGTGTGTGTACAAACTTTAAGAGCACTGTTGCAGTACAAGAAGCAACATTTCTAAATAAAAGTTGAATTTGGTTGAAATCAAAATACATTTGTTTTCCTATTCAAGTTATATTTAGCCACTATCTAAACTCAATACATGTTCGGGTTATGAGCAGCTCATCCATTTCTTATATCAAAGGGAATATTCTGTCTTTATACTGTCTGTCTAGAAGAATGGATTTGGGAAAATCGTCTGTATAGGTCCAGACTTTCAGTGAAGGGATCTAATGAGAGAGCTGTCCATGGTGCTGAATCATGTCTGACTGCATTTACAATGGGATAAACCATAGTCTGTAAATAGAGATGGACGCCATGACGGCTCCACAAAGGTGAAACCAAAGTGTTTTGATCACCTCCTGGTGGCTGGCTGTGTCATAGGTCATAAGCCCCACCTCCTCCATGTTAACGGTCACCCAACACGTCAGATACGTTTTTCTCAAAGATGGTTTCTGTCATTTACGTTAGCTCTTATCACACTGATGTACTTGCTGCTGTTTGTAATACTGATGAAGTGTTTTGGTGTGTGTGTGTGTGTGTGCAACCCCGGAACTCTGCCCTTTGACCCTTCGACTGCCACGGCCTTGTCACCTGTCTCGTGTGGGGGGTGAATAAATCAATAACTGCACAATGACAACGACTTCTCTTCTGGACACTGGGCGTGCTGCCATGTCTGTGGTCCAACACGGTAACGTTGAAACCGTCTCTCTCTCTCTCTCTCTCTCTCTCTCTCTCTCTCTCTCTCTCTCTCTCTCTCTCTCTCTCTCTCTCTCTCTCTCTCTCTCTCTCTCTCTCTCTCTCTCTCAATGGGGAACAAATGCTGTTTATTTTCCCTGCACATCTCTGCCCTCTGTCCTTCCATCCAACCGCCTGTCTGCCAACTTCCTTACTCCTGGAATCTAATCACTTTTCCTCTGGTAAATACGTGTGCATTCCTCCGTCATTCTGTCACCTGTGGTTTTTAATTGCGACGCTCTTCTGTCCTTCTTAAACTTTTGATTTTCCTTTTCCTCTCCACTTTCTTCTTGTGACGTAAATAACAAAATAAATAAACGAATGACCGAATGCCGTTTCTTTGGGGCCTCGGTTGCATGCTTTTGGGTCATGGTGTGTGTGTGTTTGTGTGTGTTTGATTGAATATGTCTGTGGGCTTTTGCGTGCCTTTGTTATGCCTTGCCTTGCCTTGCCTTGCCTTGCTCGGTGACGTGAAGAAATCGATTCGCCTGCAAGAAGAAGCGCAGGCTAAGGAGCAGGTGAAAGATAAGAGCGGCCAGACCAGCGCTGAGAAATTGCGTAAGATCTTAAAAGAAGAGAAGAGGTGAGTTGGTTCTAATCTTTTAAAGGTACGGGAATGATCAATCACCACGTACCGGGTCGCTAGTTTTAATGTGATGTCATTCTGAAGCATTATTAACATGTTTTAAAACTTATTTTGTAGTTTCAAATGCTGGTAAGGCCATTCAATAATGTAATAATGTAAGTAATGTAAAATGCAGCCCATTGATCAGGATGAGAATATCAGTGGATTTATGTTCCCTCAGAATGAAGAAAAAGCGAAAGAGGTCTGCGTCTTCCTTGTCATCGTCCTCAGCTTCCTCCAGGAACTCCTCTGCTTCCTCATCTTCCTCCTCCTCCCGTAGGAGGTCCAAAAAGAAGAAAAAGAAGCGTAGGAGGTCTGAGCGTGGAAGTAAACGCCACCGTAGGATCTCCTCAAGGGGGAGCAGGGGGAGTGAGGAGGGTAAGAGTGAGAGAAATGGGGGGAAGGATGAGGATGAGGTGGAGTGGTATCCCGCACCTCCAAACACCTCCGCCACCTTTCTCAACAAGAAGGGAGGCCCGGGGTTTGGAGAGGGGGATGATGAGGAGGAGGTAGAGGAGAAGATCGGTGAAGAAAGGATCTCTCAGCTTTATTCTTTGTCGGCAGCCTCAGATAACGAAGAGTCCGACTCCTCACGTAGAGAAACCAAGAGAAGGGAGAGCAAGGAGAGCAGGACGGGGAGAAGGAAAAGCAGAAGCCCAGAAAGAAAGGATAGACGGAGCAGAAGTAGCGAAAGGAGGGATAAATACAGGGAAAGAGAGAAGGAGGATAAAGGGAAAAACAGTGACTCCAAGAGGAGAAGTAGCTTAGATGAGAACAGGAAGCGGAAAGTGTCGTGCTCATCAGTGGACTCGGAGTATTCACGGAAATCTAGTTTCTCTGGTTCTGCCTCCAAACTCCTGGAGAACAGGTCAAAGAGGAACTCCGTCGATGGCAGTAGGTATGACAACAGAGGGAGGGAGGACATGAGCGAGGTAGAAGAAGTGAAAAGAGAGAAGGAACCTAGACAGGGGGGGGCGGATGGAGGATTGGGTAAAAGTGCTGGAAATCATAAGGAACAGAGAGGTGTGTCTGGGGAGAGCTCTAAGAAAGCCCTTCCCTCGAACCTCCTTGATATCTTCAGCCAGATTGCAAAGTTTGAGAAGGATAAAGGAGTCGGGCCCAAAAAATAACTTCAAAACAAAAGCCCAGAAAAGGCCAAAAACAAGTGTTAAAAAAAAGAAATGGATGTTTGTGCCATTAATTCAACTGAGAAACTGTCGATTGAATGTGACAAGTTGGTGTCAGTGGCAAAAGGAGTGAATCTGATTTGAAATGTGTTCTCTCTGGGGGATTTAAGGCCTGTAGTGAGCTGTAATTTTTGCTGGATAATAGTTGTCATAAAAAAAATGTTCATCTGAAAAGATAAACAATTAATAAATAATTGGAAAAAAAAATCTCAAAATGTGAAAACCTCATATTACTATTGTGAATGCTGATCATTAGTGAAAATTCATTCATTTCTACTTGATATATCATATTTAAAGATAACGTGACCAAATATGATTTAAGTATCAAAGACTACATATATTGAGTATTTAGTCAATATCATACATTAGCTGTGGTAATTTCCCACTTTACAAGCTGCTGCATTAGTTGTCCTGTATGTGTCACATCAGCTGCTACAGGCTTTAACATGTGTTGTTCTTTGTTTATCTCAAATTGAGACTTTTCTCTTAAAGGTTATATATATGACATTTACTGCCACTAGATGTCGCTCTCTCACCAGCACTCATGTTCTCAGTTGACCAAAAACTGAGAACAGTTCAAACCAAACTTGCTAAAAAAGAACTCACACAAACTTACCTAAAACTACAGAAACCGTCTTTGAGTTAAATTAGTTTTGATGATCAGATCCCAACACTCAGTGGGAGGGTCACTTCGTTTTCTCGGGCACCATTTCTCCATGTTTTTAAATGGAGAATGAGTCTTGGCTGTGATATCAATGATCAGGATCTCAGATATATAACCTTTAAGAAGATTCTGCCTTGTGTCCATTTGTCTGTTCTTTCTGTAGCTTGTTAAATATCTTCCCAGACGACTTGACTGTTAGTTTCACTGTTCTTTTTTCAGCTTTATACAATACAGATGTTCCAGTTGTGTGCCAACACGTTTTCTCTTGTCGTGAAAAGAACTCGATGAATAAAGCGTTTACAATGTCAATACTACATGTTGTGATCCTTAAGTCTTTGTGTTTGAATGAAATGATGTTTTACATGAGGTTGATCGTTGACAGTTTTCTACAACTTTTGTTTTGTGAGGAGATTCACATGATGGAGTTTCTCTTACACTTATAACAGCCCTTTAATATTAGACTAATTTATTATTTGTTTTTTAAATTACTAATTTTAGAAATGCACTACATTGAAGAAAGAAACATTTTTCACAGCTCATTTGTAAAAATCAAAAGCAACACGTTTGAAAAAATGATCGTTTCCCTGAAACTGTTCCACTATTTTACAATTATCAGTGCAAGTACTTAATAAACACTTGTTTTTCAGCTGAATATAAACAGACAAGAGGCTTCGGAGTTTTTCTTAGTGATGTGCAAGCTTCTCTAAACAAGGTCAGCAAATTCTATCCAACATTTATCAGCTGAAGAGTGTTTAGAGGCGAATGAAGAGGTTTTCTCCAGATTAAAGCAGAGTTTAAGATGCTTAACATGCTCAATACAGAGAACAGCATCAGCACCATGAACTTTTATACCGTCCTTCATGGTCTCCAGAGGACTAAAACTAACTTTCTCAGTAGATATCTTTAAATTTTGGTACATTAACTGACTCAAAGGATTAATTAATTAATCCCCCAGACAAAACAAATACCTTCCTCAGTCCTACTTCACTTTAATTGTGCAGAATAGCAAATATGAACATGCTAACATGTCATATTATCAGTATCATGGTGAACATTATACATCCACATGTTATGATGCATAAACTTTATTATCCAATATCACATCTTGACATGAATCTTACTCATTTGCTTTAAACGCAAACTTCAGCTTTTCTACATTAACATCTTATTTTTTTTGCTAAATGTTAAAACATAAGATCTTGTCCGTGAACCTTTGATCCTCGATGTGTCTTTCAAATTTGTTCACTTTTTAATATTATTCTTTATTATCTGTCAGTCTGAGGAAACATTGTCCAAAAGGTCCAACACATCTGTTTGTCTCTCATCCTTCAACTTAGCAAATTAAACCAAACGTGGCCTGGTGGCTTATTGGTGCTTTAAGCTACTTGGTGTCACACGTTTGATTTAATAACTGGACACACACACACACACACACACACACACACACACCAGTGGCAGTGCGACCAGCCGTGCGTTTCTCCCTGTTAAAGTAGCTTATACTTTAGGCTTAGCTCACAACCTTTCACTTTCCTCCTCAATCATTACTGGTCCCATCATCAGTGACGCAGCAGATCATGTTGCAGTCTATCTTGTTAGGGCAGATTAACCACTAATATACAGGCAGGAAAAAAGCCTCTTCATCTAATACTGTACACACACACACACACACACACACTCCTGATCCTGTCCTCTGTCTCAGACGCCTGACATCTTAATCTGAATAAATTCTGACTCCAGGAGCCGCTCGCTCTGTGGGTCATCATTAGACCTTTAAAGAAGCACTGGAGGAATTTTTTTGGTCCTCAGCAAGATGCATCACTGAGCACAGGGATTATTCTGGAGCCATTATTCATCCTAAAAGAGACTCGTGTGAATTTCAGTCTGATTTTTGCAACACATTTTCATTTGATTTTATTTTTTTTCATCCATGAATACAAAGTTTTATCTTCAGCCTTCGCACCTTGTCCAGTAAAATATTTAATTTTTAGATTTGAAAACCTATAGATTTATGTTTGACCCTGCATAAAGTACATGTTTAATGTCCATTAGAAGAGAAAGTCTGGTTTTACTCCTTCGTGGTACCTGAACAAAGACACATTTTTAAGTTTTCAAAAAGAGTCTTGATTTAAGAAAAATATACAAATCTGTGGTCGTAGAAATCTTCATACACATCTTATTCCTGCAGAGGTTTCTCCACCTTAGATGCTCAACACTCAGATTGGCATTTCCTTTAATATACACAAGCTAATGCAGGTGTTTCATAGTTTCATCTTTGTAGTTTCATGGTTACGAGTATATTCACAAACCTGCAGAGAATATTTGCACAAAAAGCTCATGTAACATGGAGGGTGGCGGCTGCGGCTGTAACGTTACACTTGGCTGACTGGTGGGATCAGGGCTGCGTGGGGCCAGGCCCTCGGTTGCAGGACTTGTTTATGACTCTGGTTTGTTTCAGGGTTGTCATCATGATGGAGGTTTGATCAGAGACCTCATGGTGTTTTAAGCTGGATAAGAATCTAAACATCTGTATTTTTGCATATTGTTGTATATTAGTGGGTCAGCCACTGCTCCAGATGTGTCCACGATAGAAGCACAGCTGTGGTAATGCAAGTATCTTAGCAAGTGCTCAACCTCCCTCTGTCATTTCAGCTGGATCTGAGGATATTTGGCTAAAGAGGAAATACATTCCTAATCGAGCTACAGTCGTGCAGCTGTCCACTGGAGGGCAGTGGAACACTATCTGTGGACATCACTAGATTTCCAGAACGAGGGGAACATAGTCGAGTGCGTCTTTTTCTCACTGCTGCTGCTCTCTGCCTTTGTCTGAGGAAGGAACTTCATATAAGTTTAACATGTGAGTGAACCTGAAACAGACGATTTGAGCTTCACGTGCTCACTGTTCAACTTGTTTCAGTAAACAGGGAACCTCTGTGATCTCTGGGCTAGAAACTCAGAGGTCCACGTTTCACCTGGGACTCTGAATGGATCGTAAACAATCAGCTGGTGGTTTATTTACAACCAGCGAAATCTAATGCAGTAAAACCTCCATGAAAGTATTCATGTACAGTAAATACTGGAATAAATACTGAAATGACGTGTTTTAACGTAATGATAATTCTGGAGGATGTAGTGCTGAGTTGTTTCTGTTGTGTAGCCGACTCATTGATATAAATGGAATAGATAAAGGAATATGAGTTAGTGCATAAGTTCCAGCGAGGATTGATAAACAGCCATTATCTAATAATAATACTAATATAATCTATATAATTGATCTAATCTCTTCCAGGTGTGACACCCAGATTAATTTAAAACATTTTCTTTTAACTCTCCAGCCCTTTCATCGTGAGGTTTGTGTTAGAAACGTTTGGCTGCAACATAATTAAATCAAAGTAAATAGTTTTTGTGATTTGGATCATGTGGCCCAAAACTTTCCTGGGCACAAACATCAGAGCAAAATTCTGAAAACACACTTAGTTTTTTTAAAAGTGCATTTAGAATATGATAACAGTAATAATACGTGAAATAAAATTATGTCAAATACGTGTTTGTGTTAAACAATGTACCAAGAAACATTATGTAAGAACACAATGAGAGAAAAAGAAAATCCGCTCCGACTGCAGCTAAATAAACGTCAGTAAAATGTAAAAGTATTGTGAAAAATGTCCGTCACAGAGTTTATATCCAACACAAATATCTTTGAGGGGTGTACAAATAGGTCTACTTGTATTCATTTATATTTTATTGATATATGATATAGTTTTATCAGAATAAAATGGTGAAATTACACAAAAGGGGTTGTGTAGTTTTGGAAAACATCCCATATATGAAAGTCTTGTGGGTAAACCAGCGTGAATTGAATTGATCCAACTTTTAGTCACGAGTTAATATAACTTAATAATAATGAATGCAGATCATGAGGCTTTAAAGCAGAGCAACAGTTATTTTCCTGTTCACCACAAAATGCTACAAATATCACAACTCATCATCCACATGTTCCGTGTCCCGGAGCCACAGAGACACCTCGTCATTGTCCTTCTCTGCCGCCCCCGAAGGACTTTATTTCTCCGGGAGGTTAAGTCCCAGCCCTGCACCGCCGAAATAAGCTGAGAGGGGAAAAGTGACAGAGAAAGAAAAAGAAAGAACGACAGAACGAGGAGGAGAGCGGTGTGACTGCCTGAGGGAAAAGAATAAGGAGACCTTTAGTCCTTGAAGGTGTGGGTCCCTCCGACGGCTCGGGGGGTCAGCGGCAGCAGCTGTCCTGCTTGACCGACTCTGATGAAGCTGCAGATTCTCGCCTTCATGAATCATCCCGCTCCATTCTCCTCCTCCTCCGCTCCCACCTGGTCTCCTTTTCACAAAGAGAGGGGATTCCTCCTCTTAGGCCTCTTTCTTCAGCTCTGAGGCAATCAGACTGTTGAACACGCACAGGGAGATGAGACATTTTAAATTAGTGTTCGCAGAGAGGGAGAGAGAGAGAGAGAAGGGGGGGAAATGACATTTTTCATTTTCTACAATAAAAGGTACTACATTGAATTCTCCGAGCATGACAATACGGAGGAGTAAGTAATGGAATAGGAGCAGACGTGGTGTCCGTGTGTTAGTGGATAATGAGGAATTTAAAGACGTACGCTCCTCTGCTGCCATTCAATCAGAGTCTGTCGCTGTCACTCGTCTCAGCGCCGTCACAATACTCAAACTTCCTGAAATCATTTCTCGAGTCGGCCAGAACTGGTCGTGGGAGTCAGCTAATCCAGGGGGGGGGGCAGCAGCGTGTTTCTATAAGTTACAGTATTTGCTCAGGTGGTAACGAGGACTCGATTACCAACCAGGTAGAGTGGACCAATGACCTGAAGCCTCCAACCCTCACAGGCCACGTTTGACCCGTGTGTCACAGGTGATTTCACATTTCACTGTCGAGGATGTGACAGTGAAGAAAGATCAGAAACAGAAGCAGAAACATCTTGAGGGGTTTTCACAGAGGAAGTGAAGCTTTGCAGCGTGGGATCATTCAGACATTTGTACCAAGATACCATCTGTACAGATGTTTGCTGTGACCGAGCCCGCACTTGTTAAAACAAATACTGTACTTTAGTAAAAGTAAGTCATGCAAATGTTACTCAAGTTAAAACATGTAAATATCATCATAAAAATGTACTTGTAGTTTAAAAACAGAGTTCCCGTGGGGCAAAATGACCCCTGTCACAGTTATAAAAATATACATCATAAGACTATGATTTTAGATGAGTTGATCAGGAAATTGGTGAAATCTGCCGTCACAATCATACAGATTCAAAATGTTTTGTCCCAACCTCAAAATTATAAAATGATAAATAAAATAACTTTTTCATATTTATGAAGCTGGAACAATGAAAAGTCCGGTTCTAGCTGCAGTTTCATTTTCTGTCACTTGACTTATAGATGAATCACTTTCATCGTTTCCGCTCTACTTGGACTTCGTCTTTATGTGTTTTGTGTATAAAAACCATAGAAATGTGAAAAGCGGTACCACAAACAAGTACCAGGTAAAGCAAGTACCTTATATATTGTTATCTGTTTGTTTTAATCAGCCTCATCAGCACAAATACTTTTTCCACCTTGAATTTCCACCAACCTGCACATGTTGAATCCCGCAGGTCTGCATCTACAACCGTACATCCCATAATGTGCCGAGTATTTGCCGAGTGATCAGTGGTTCCAGAATATACTCTGTGTGTGTATAATGTACAGATCCCACATGGTGAGGTGTCAACACGTAGTAACAGTTTGTCTTCAGGCTCTTTGTTCAGTCCTCTCACTGTAATAATTATATTGACCATAGTGTTTGTAAACTACAGTATGTCATTTGGAAACCTAACGTGGTGACATCATCACAAAGCGCCATAGTAATTTCGACCTGTCAAACGCACACAGGCCCATTTCCACTGCGGGACAGAAATATTCTTTACTGCTACTTGACATAATTGCAGCTCTGCGAGTGTGTGAACTGGAGAGTGAACCTCATTTATCAGAGTCTTAACATCCTCCTGGGGCCGCTCCGCTCGCAGCGAGCCGTCATTAGAGAGCACACGCACAGCGGGGGGCCCCAAGACAAAATGCAAACAAGTCTGCACGTCATTGTTCTGCGTGTCCTCTGAGTTATTCCTCGCAGCCTAATGGCATAATGTTTCTTTTAATTCTTTTCATTTCACGAGGGGGATTCAGCACGACTCACTTTGCATGTACCGCACTGACGTCTTTTTTTTTAATCGGAAACGCACAAAGCTTCAAACGTTGTTCTTGCCATATGGTTTTGACAGCTCTATTATCACCATGTGAACCCTGTCGTGTGTCTTTCCTCGCAGCCATCAGGTTTTATTTATCCACACCCCCCCACGATGTCAGGATGCCACCACTGAGTGTTCAATTCAGTTCCAATTTGGATTTTTCTTTTCACTGATGAATTCCAGTTGTGGATGTTTTTTGTTTTTTTTCTTCTACATTCATTATTGAATGGGAGCGAGGAGGAGGCGGGAGTTCAGGTTCAGAGAGAAGCTGCACCGCCGCCATCAGAACATCCTTCAACTTGTGGAGATGAATGTTCTGCAAGTGTTCATGGCCGAAGTGAGAGATGAGAGGAATGTGTTGATTTGCTAATGGAGCAGAGGTGGCAGGTACACAATGTCCTGTGTACAAAAACACTCCTGCTCTGACCTCTTTTCTCTCTTTCTTCTCTTTTACACCTGCTTCTCTCTCCCTCCTTCCCCACTTCTCCCTTTTTCTCCTTCCCATTTTTCCGGCCCATGCATATTTAAATATTCCAGTCACCATTTATGACTGACACTTTACGAGCCCTCAGCATTCAATTGTTACATCCTCGGCTTCTCTGAAGATGCAGGGACAAGCACATTGTGCACCCGAAGGAAATGTTCCTTCTAACAACACAATTACACCTGCATACAAAACAAGCGCGCACACCCCAGTGCACAGATGTATGCAGGAACACACACACACACACACCTGCATATTTGCATACACATGCACGCAGATAGACACTCGTGCAGATAGGTGTTCTCATAAAAGCTTGCAAATTCCATTACACTACAAAACTCGCCAACCTCCTGAAAAGGGTTTGGATTAATTTAGTAAACAGAGGGTCAGAGGAGCTGTGTGGAGGTGAGGTGTGTGTGTGTGTGTGTGCACAAGCCTCAATCTGTGTGTTTGCATATGTGCATGTATGTGTATGTGTGTGTGTGTGTGTGCGAGAGGAAGAAATGCTGACTGTGTGAAGCAGAGTCCTGGCAGCAGCAGCAGCAGCAGCAGCAGCAGCAGCAGCAGTCGTCTAAACCCAGCCACTCTCTCCAGAGATAGCACTTCTTTCTCATTTGCTCTGGCCCTATTTTAATAATAGCTGTGCATAAGTAATTTCTAAAAGGCCAGGCAGGCACATGGGAGCGGGTGTGGGCTGTGGGGTGGGGTGGGGTGGGGGGGAAATTAAACTCATTTTATCTGTGAGCAGGTGGATTCCTATTTATCATTAACATGCATAGAATTTGCACAATGTTATTTCTTGCTGCTGCTGCTACTGATGGAACGTCATCCAAATAATGTCGGAGGAGGGTCTGGCTCTTTTTTTTTTGCTTATGCTGGAGTGAAATTCATAGATAAAAGTACCAGGGCTTTTTTTTTTCTTCTTTCTCGCAATTTTCTGCAAACGGAAACTAATTCTGGGAAGCTTCTTATTACAGTGCAGGCTCATTTGGTTTGCATTAAAAGGGGGGACAGGAGCGACATTAGGATTTCTGCCAGATTTCCAGGAGATGCTCCAACATTCGCTCTTATATCATTAGTAACGCCCTCCACTTACAGAAGCCCCTTTCCTCTTTTAACTGGCATTAAACAATCTCTACTCATTATTGGCCCAATAATAAGACTGGAATATATTTGACTTCCTGATTTAGATCCTATCAAAATATTGGAATGTAAATGTGTAATTCTGAACGCATGATATGGAGGTTTTAATAATTGCTGCATATTGTCTGTGTTATTTTAGCATAATTCAACAGCAGGATTATTGGCCATTTTATTTAAAATTAGGATTGTGGGTTTTTTAAATTTGTTTTGGATTGTTAATCTTTTATTGCCACAGCTGTTTCTACTTTATCCAGTTTTGTTCTCAAAATATCTTTTATTACGTTCCAAGTTTCCATCATTTATGTTTATTAGGGCTCCGGCTGTTATTTTCATTTATAAAATGTAAGAAAACTTAGTCCCAGGTGATGTTTTTCATGTGGAGGGTTTTGTTTTGTCAGACCAATAATCCAGAGCCACATGATATTCAGTTTAAAATCATATAAGACAGAGAAAAGCAGCAAATCTTCACATTTGAGTTCTTGAAACTAGCGTAATTAATCAATTATCAAATAGCTGCTGAATACTTGAGTTTTAACTCTTTGCAATATGTATTTGTAAAGGACTTTTTAAACTTTAAAGGGCATTACGGGTATTAAAAATATAAATATCATCAGTATTAAAAAAACAATTATTAAACTCAAACCTTCACACTTTTCCATCCCGTTACCTCTGCATCCACACCCATGTTGTTATCATGTGGTGGAACGACATCACACGCCACACTTTGAAGAGGGGGATCATGGGAGATACAGTGCGTCTGCGGGCGGGATTAGACGCGCTGTGACCAGTCATTCACACCAGTGTTTACGGCGATGAGGCGCGAGATGATGATGTGTGTCTCTGTCTCCTTTTCTCTCCCCTGACAAATAACAGCATGGCAGCTCATGGCAGCTCGGCGGCTGCTGACAGTCAGCCAAGCAGCCAAGCAGGCAGGCAGTCAGCCATTGTTTTGTAATGTGTTTCACTCTGCCAGCGCTGATCCTTGCTAAGGTACTTACCACGCCATTGTTGTCTAAGTATGCTATTTTCTGGCTGGGCACCTCCACTATAGAATAGGCTGCTTTTTCCCCCCTTTCTTCCTCTCTTTCTTTCTCTCTTTTCCCTTCAAAGAAGAGGTTTGTTACAGTCACCGTCATGCTAATCCTGCTGTGTGATATGTATATGTGTCAACACAGAGAAAGAGCGAGGGAGAGAGGGGAGACTTAACCCGACAGAGGAATGGCGTGAATGGCAGAGAGGCAGATAGACAGACAAGTCCCATTCACTCCCCGCTGTCCTCCATGACACCAAATT
This sequence comes from Hippoglossus stenolepis, assembly GCF_022539355.2. Lineage (NCBI taxonomy): Eukaryota > Metazoa > Chordata > Actinopteri > Pleuronectiformes > Pleuronectidae > Hippoglossus > Hippoglossus stenolepis. Next base: position 4,554,349 of record NC_061496.1, read on the forward strand.
ACTGTTTATCAAAATAAGACGAGCGCCATAATAAGGATCCTTTAGGAGTGTATCGTCTAATGCGTCTCCAGTGTGTTGAGGCCTTATGGTATTTGCACAGAAACACTCAGCCGGCAGTCAGATTAAACAGAGCAGGTCAGAGGAGGACTTTCAGCCGCTGTCCTGATCATCAACGTATTTACAGAAGGAATAACAGTCGTAAGGGGAAGTTTTTCTTTGTGATGTGGTGTATTTAAAACAAGGGTCGTTCAGGAGATTTAAGTTTGAGGATTTTTGGGGATATGCTTTCTCTTATCTGTGCAATAAATATCCAGCTATCACCAGTTAGCTTAGCTTAGCACAAAGATTGGAAACAGAGGAAAACATCCGGGCCTCGCTCAGTCCACGTTTAACACAACACACAATTCATGTTTCCAGACACGAGAGTTTCATCAATCCTCTCATCAAACTCTGTGTATTTCCCCCAAAAAGTTCACCTGTTCCTTTAAAAACCACAGATTTACCCTCACAAGGTGATACTGTGCACACAACTTTATTTCAAATTCATGTGCAGACCCAAAACATTACAAAAATATCAATACGACAGGCTGAATGTTGGGGAAATGTATAAAATGATGCCAGGTTGGAGTGATTTCACTCAGCGTGTAGGTCACAGTTAGAGCAAACCAATACAGATTATACATGGCACTATAAATGTGGAATTAAATCAGTTTTTCCGACCTTAAACGACATAAAAGGGAAAACTGTATGTTTAAGAATCAACCCCTGAAAAACCCTAAATCAACAACAGAAAAACCTTTTAGTTTCCTGTTAGATCAAAGCTGCAGTCATGACTTTAACAATAATGACACTGTTGATAATGTAATACAATCCCATCCCATTATTCTGGTGCACAAACAACAAATCAAAACAATTGTTTTTAGGGCTGAAAGGTAGAGTATTATTAATTGTAAACAGTAGATTCAGCTGTAAAATAAAACTCAAAAACTAAATGTTTTGTAAAATTCTTGACTCCTCACGACCCCCCAAACTCTCCGAGACAACACACGTGGTCGTGTCCCTGAAACTGCAGCGTCCCCTCCTGCTGTGATGCATCACTGCTCAATCTCCACTGTAATTAATCATCACGTCTCAGACCCTTTTATTTCTCCATTTCTGGTTATGTGTGCATATTTCACTCGGCCATTCTGACGCCAGGAACAGAAAATCTGTGAGAGCCTTAATAAGCCTAATATAGAAACATATTTGAACCCTGGTCCTCCACTAAGTAGATTATAAACATTTATTATAGCATGTTATCATAATATCCTGCACAGCATATTGCAAAACTTCTGTGGGCCAGTTTTTCTCCCGGTGCAGTGGAAGATCATAGTTAATTCAGCAGCGTTATGGTAATGTAGAGGTCCCTATCGGTCCCGGCATCACACATACTAACAAGCTTAGGATAAGCCCAGCCTGGAATGGTATGAGGTTTGAATTTCTGGAACCAACGCGGTCTCTGCAGCCAAATCTCACTTCAGCAGAAACCAGTGGGGTGATTCCTCTGCTTAAAAAATTAGTGCTAGTGCATATATATTTTTTTGCAAGGAAAGGAGGTTTGGTACCTTGTGAGGATGGAAAAAATGCACTGTGGGTAAGAAAAAAAATATTTTAAGGATGGCAAAAATCGTCTTGAGAGGGCTAATCAGCCGGCGACTCTGAAAAGCCTGTAATGTGCATTAAGAGATTTATACACAGTGCAGAGGTAAAGCCTCGCAACATTGTTGACTCATTTAAAGATGCCAACATCTCAACTTTGTGCACTGTTAACAAATGCACACATGTTAAGTTGGTGTACTCTGCACTTCTCCTGTCTCTGTAAATCGCGGTGTATCTGCCATAAGCATGTTATAGCCCCGGGGCTCATCAGCAGCATGTGATCCCAGGCAGTGCTGCCACTGTGAGACAACATGCGAAATCCTGTTTGTGAGACTCGGCTGTTCTCAGCTCTTAGACTAATCTAACCACCCTCAACCTCCGGGAGAGGAGCGTCTGTCGCTCTGAGAGCGGGAGAGGAGGAGAGAGGGAGAGGAGGAGAGAGGAGGAGGAGGAGGAGGAGAGGAGAGGAGAGGTGGGGGAGACGTGAGGAGGAGAGGAGACGACTTCGGTGTTACATTCAATTTTCTCTCATCAGTTAAAGAAAACACGATTGTTTGCCAATAAGAAGTTGCTGATGAAGAAAATAAATGTATTTATTTGAATATATGAGTTTATCACAGAAATATGTGTACATTTTAAAAGATTCTCGGTTCATCTCACATGAAAAGAACCAAACCAAAGAGTTTAAACTACAATAGAAACATGTGAGGGAGCAGATACTGTAAGTCCGGATCGTTGTTTCTCGTCACGTCTCGTCCAAATTGCCGGTGACAGGATGACACCTCCCACACTAAACACAAAATATTCTAATATGAATAATTTCAATTCTTTCAGGCCTTTAAACACGTGAGAGAAAACTTATGTCAGGTTTATAATATGTTATATACACAGTGTTAAAGGTATTGGAAGATGGAATTCTTCTATTCTCCCAATGTTGCTTTCACAGCCTCTTATAGCAAACTAAAGAAACACGAGCTTGTCAAGGTAGTTTTGTTGTAGTGTTGAGATTATCAGAGCATCTGACACGGTGTCAATCACACAAATGGAAGTATTCTTTCATTTTTATCTACTTTTTATTCCTTTGTTTTGTGTGTTTTCCATGTTTTTGTCTGAGTTTGTCAACTGTCTGTTTATGTAGATTTTTGTCATAACCCCCCAAAAAAGGCTTTAAAATGAAAGTGTGTATGTTCATCGTTGAATATATTAAAAGCTACAGTTTACACCATTATGTCCACGTAAGACATCATGATGACTGTTATCCTGCCTGAGTGAACTTTATACTCTACGTTCTGTCTCGTCCACAAAGTTCGATTCTGTTCAAGACACCAAACTCTGGACATTTTCACTCACATTTCTGGATTTCGAAGAAGACGAAGAAGAAGCGAAGCAGATTTTAAGTTAGTTTTCGGCGTCAGTCTCACTTTTATTCTCCCTTTTCACTGTTTCAGTAACTGTCTCTCTCTCTCTCTCTCTCTCTCTCTCTCTCTCTCTCTCTCTCTCTCTCTCTCTCTCTCTCTTTGCCCCTCTCTGTCTTCCTGTCCGTCTCTTTTCTCTCTCTCTCTCTCTCTCTCTCTCTAAATGATAATGCAGAACATCACAGATTTGGCACTTGTTTCGCGGCAAAAATTAATTAATGCAAACTCCAAGTGCTATCAAAATTATACATTTGGAGCGCGCGGGCAGATACAGAGAAAGAGAGCGAGTGAGAGATGTGAGGACGCTCCGGTCTCATTAGGAGAGCAGGCAGAGTGGAATTAGTCTGAATATAATGACAGGCCACACTATCTCATGTAAAAACAGCCCTGTTTTCCTCTCTCATTCATTGGCACTAGTAATTAGTTTTGGCCCTAAAACTGTCACCCTTTACTCTAGAAAAGGCAGATGTGATTTGAGGTGCAATTTAATCTTGCTTTAATGAAGAACTAATGGACGCATTGCAAATTACTCTCCCCCCCACCCCCCACCCTCCCTCCCCCACACCCACTGTATGATTGAACAGGGGCTCGGGAGGGAGAAGAAGAGAGGAAAAAAAAAAATCTATTTCCTGCTTTTGAAAAGATCAAGAGTATCTTTGATAATGGTGAGAGCGTCACCGGCAGCTTCATCGCATCGAGCCAACAAGCCTCTTTTGCCCAAATCACAATTCAGTGGAGAGGAGGCCACAATTAGTGACAAAGCAGAAAGAGCGCTGCGGGGCCCGGGCGAGCAGAAAGCCCCCCGGCGCTCCAGGCTCCTTGTTAGAAACTGGCCCTGGAGGTGTCACACAGGAACAATGAGGCCTCATAAATTACCCCTGGAATAAAAAAAAAAAAGAGGAAAAAAGATGTACTACTAATTTTCAATTACACCTATAATGCATTCCCGATTGGGGAGAGAAATTGGACATGTGTGGGGGAGAACAAACAGTCGCCTCCCTCTGTTTGTGACACACCGGAGCCTGTGATACCCAGAGTGTATTAGCAATGAATTACATGGTGTTTAATATAGCAGTGCGCTGGTGATTTAGCTCCACGGAGATCCAGAGAGAAAGAAGAGGAGGATTGAGTATCGCTGCCAAATAATGTCTCGTCATTACATTTGATTTCTGTTAGAGGATAATCACGAGAGAGAGAGAGAGAGAGAGAGAGAGAGAAGGAGGGAGACAAATTGCATTCTTATCTAATTTGGCCTAATTTGGAAAAATGATGTTGTTGTATGGAAAAGGGAGCATTTGTGCCGGCCCAGAGGAAAGAGAGGAGGTGGAGGAGAGAGTTTGAAGTGTGGGAGAACTGCCCGTCTGCTGCTCTCTAAACCACTTAAGGGACACTGTGTTTCAAACTGGCATCGCTAACGCATGATGCTGTAGAGAATATATCAAGGCCAAATAATGGTCCTTGAAATGGGTGAAAGGAGATGTGAGAACTGAGGAGGGTCAGACATGTGGAACATGTGTATCTGTCTTCCTGTGTGTGTGTGTGTGTGTGTGTGTGTGTGTGTGTGTGTGTGTGTGTGTGTGTGTGTGTGTGTGTGTGTGTGTGTGTGTGTGTGTGTGTGTTTGACTACAGCAGCAGCACGGCAGAAAGCCTAATGGGAGTGGGCTTAACTCTTGCACACAGCCTCGCTACATATCTGATTACTGGGACCAGTAATTTTCTTCCTTTAAATAAGGAAGAAATTGGATAGGATGAATGAAATTTGGCTGTCGTATTGCAGTGATGGTGCAGCATGGAGATTATGTGTTTCACATAATCGTTCATCATTTCCCGACCAGTGTTCGGGCTTAGCATAATGGAATTGGTAAACTGGTTTAAATCAGAACGTGAGGACAGACTATCAGGCCGAGTGTGAGGGTCTGTGGTAATGTCTTCAGACCGAGCAGAGTATTTCCACCACAGAGCTGCACACACACACACACACACACACACACACACACACACACACACACACACACACACACACACACACACACACACACAGACCACACAACAAACACTTCAGGAACACGCTGTCTCCTCTGCTTCTCCAAAGAGCCGGAAAACTCGGAAAAAACGCCTCATAAACATCTTTGAAGATTGTTTTTTTTTTGCGGTACAATAATTCAGCTTCAGATCTGTTTTTCATGCATTGACTTGAATATTGATCTGTGGACTTGTCTCATATTCATTGAATATAACAGAGTTATGACCTATTCTTAAAGGATTAAGACGTTGGAGGTGACTGCAGCAAACCTGATGGAACAAAACAGTAACATACCTGAAAATGTTTTAAATTTCTTTACTTTGCATTATGTGTTTAACAACTTCTTTTAGCTACTGAGTATTAACCACAGATTGTTCGTTATTTACTTAGAATTTTCATTTTTTAACATTTACATCTATTTAGGTTTCTTTTATTTTCCTGTACGTGTAACTGACCATGTAGCTCTTTGTGGAAAAGTCTAAGAAAAGATGATAATGATGTTTTGATTACGGAAAATTGGAGTCAACTGGATAAATTACAACAGATTGTATTTTATATTATTATGATGTATTGATGTCTGAAGTGGATGTCATGTCTGTCATATTCCCTATAACATCAATTTTGATAATCCATGTTAACTCTAATACAAAACTAAGACAAAATACTTGAACTGATGAATGAGTGTTGATTAAACTGTCCGTCAGTCATTTTTCTCCTTATAACAAAAACACAGTTTCATAATTGTGAAAATGCATAATTGTAATGATGAATATAGATTATATGTACATGTAATATTTCGTTTTTATTATTAATATTATTTACTTATTGTAATTGCCATGCGACATGTGGCTGTTTGCTTTTATTTCTTTTTCAGTTTTTGGTGTTGGGGGATTGTTCTTCATTTTCCTTATTGGGGAACTTCCTCCAGATCAATTGGCTTTAAATAAGTGTTAAATGTGGTTTACCCAGAGGGTTGTTGGTCAATCCCCGTCTCCCCCATGCCGCTGTTGGGCAAGATACTGAATCCCAAACTGCTCCTGACTGGTGAATGAGATGTGATATAGAAAGTGCTGCTCATAGATGCACTGATGTGTGTGTGAAAACTGTACTTTAAAGCACTTTGAGTCATTAAGACTAGAAAAGCTCAATATAAATACAGACCATGTCTCTGCTCCTGTTTCACTGTGGAGCCACATCCGCTCTGAGGAGCAGAGACCAGTCCCCAGGAGGGAAGCTGTTGGCCACTAGGTGTCACAGTGGCTGTTTGTAAAAGAGGAGCCACAGGCTTCTCTGGGTTTCACTGACAGCTACACCCAGTGTGGTCCGACCAGGATCCAGCCACCAAATGTAAACTGCTGCAGAGCAAGAATTTAGTGAATTTCACTGAAGAATATGATTTTCTAAACAAACTGTTTCTGACAAACACCAGTCTCCAGCTGTGCAGGAGCTTCTGACGATCAGAGGATGAACAAGGATGAATAATGTTTGAATCACAAACCATCAGCATCATCTGTGCACCAGATGTGACAGTATTTCCATTTAAGTATTAAAAATGTGATACTGTGATGGGTTTGAGCTTTTAACAAGGCGGTGTTGAATTTCTACAGGGGTAAATCTGATCAATCTGACTTTATACATGTTTTAGTAAACTAAACATGTTATTTGTAGACTGACAGTTGAACTGTTGGTGTTTGTGACTCTTTGACATTACAAAGGAATCAAACTACAGCACATGTGAACTTCAGAATGCTTTTTTTTTTTTATTGGAATTGGTTGACCTTTACTCAGAATTAAAGATTTTACTGGTTTCAATGCACCAGTAAGTGAAGGTCATCATCAGTACGTCAAGATCCACAGTGTCAGTAAAAACATATATAATTATTGTTATATAATAATCTCTGTCAGGATTTTTTCATCGGGCCAGAAATGCTTCACATATCATCACTTCTAACTGACCTGCAGTCCCAGTGGTCAAACTGGGATGGAGAAAGGAATCACTGGACCAGATCCACACCTGTAAAATACAACAGAGCAAACAGAACTCCTCACAGAAAATAAATCCATCTATCGTTTCATTTTTTGTTGTTGTTGAATCCAGAACAAGATGAATGATGATTCATAAAACTGTATAATGTTTGTTTTTTTACAGAAATACAGCGGAAGGTTAAAAAAAACAACATTATACAGTTTTATGAATCATCATTCATTTTTTAAAAATGTTTATATATTAGGTATGCCAATATATATTCAGTTTAACAAATCTAGATATTTATGATTCATGTAATATTATGTAAGAACTGAATACTTGTCAGCTGTGTGGTGTTATTTTAATAAATCTATTGTTAAAACCTGTACAAATAACACATAGTGGTTATTATGAAGAGTTTATAACACATTTTAAAAAGCATGTAAATTATAATATCACAGCAGTCTCTTTTCTAAACATATTTTTAAAAGCTTTCACAACGTTTCTACTTTATATTCATTTGTTTTATTCACTTTTACTCTCATTTAACTATAATGATTAATAATTAATTGACAACTGTTTTCATGACTAAGTTTGAACATTAATTTAGACATTTAAACTGTTGGTCAGACAAAACAAAATATTTGAGGTTGTCACTTTGAGCCGATGGGAATTCTTCTGTTTTACAAACCAAACACTTAATGGACGGATGAAGACAATGATCAGCAGGTGAATCCACAATGACAACTATCATCAGTTGCAGCCAAACTAAATTAGCTAAACGTAAACCACCACCGAGAGTAAATCAATGTCATAGAGGCCATTTGCTTTGCTTTTCATGCATTTATTAAGTTTTTTATCTTAGTTTTGGGCTTCAGTTCAGAGAGGACAGAGACAGAGCTGTGAAGGCAGACAGAGAGGGGAGGCATGCAGCAACAAACAATACTCAACAGGGAAACGACCCAACGAGACTGCTCCTGGGTGTGGTCTCGCATAAACTGAGTCATGGCAGCCTCCGCATCTGGATCCTCCCTCAGTAACTGAGATTTAACATCCTTGTGATATTTACTCTCCAGTTTTTTCACCACAGTTTTCCCAAAGGCTCATTCTTCATGGTGAGTCCATTCAAGGTCTGCCTCACCAGACGTAATGACTGGTTGTTCCACTTCTTCTTTCTCCAGTCGTCCAGAGCACCACATTTTTTCTGCACCTTCCATCTCACCATCGCGACAAAGCCTCGGATCTGCTTCACTCTCTGGCCGATAAAATCGCCTGTATTTTGGATAGTATGATGAATTCCTGACGTTGTTGACATCTTATTGTATGGCATTGCAAATGTCATTTGTTGGTTGCAAGTTAATAGCAGTAAGTGAAGAAATGCAAGTTGTTCGGTGTATTGGCGGGTTGTCCTTCTTCTATGTTGGGTTTATTTGTGCGGAGAGAAAGGAGAAATTCTTCTTTTTATTTTGTATAAAATGTCTTTGATATCAACCTTCTTCTTCTTCTTCTTTGTCCGGTATATTAAAGGATAAACTCTAACTTATATAGCCCACTTGTCCTCTGATCTGAAATGTCTTCGATATCATCCTTTAATGTTTTCTTCATCTCTGTTCGGTTTATTTGTGGGTGGCAACCAACGTCAAAGTGCTTCCCTGCCAGTGAACCCAGAGCAGAGAAGAAGAAGAAGAAGATATCAAGGTGCATTACCGCCATCTACTGTGTCTTCTTCTTCTTCTCTGCTCGGCCCACCGGCGGGTTTAATGTGTAATGTACCAAGATGCATTGGATCTTCAATGAGGTTATGCTTTGATCCGCATTTTTGTTTGTTTGTTTGTCTATTGAATATTAGGTCATTCAAATCTGAATCTCTACGAGTAAATGATCTGATAACTGCACCTTGATGTTGGATGCCAATAAACCGAACAAAGAAAAAGTAGAAGATGATCTGCAATTTGATTTATTCTGTGTGATTGAAATACTGCAATAAAATGAATATGAGTTTAAATGAATCAACACTATGCTAATTCTCATATTCCTCAAAGCAGAGGCCAAGGTCTAAAGGTAGCTAGAGCTTATTTGAAAGCCTCACTCTCAGCTGCACGAAATCATATTCACTATTCACTCATTTAAGCAGCAAATCACTTAATAAGGCTAAAATAATCTCGTCTTTTGTTTTGCTGTTGTAACCAATAAAATCAAAGCAAATCAAGAGATCAAAGACTAGTTTTTTTTTACTTGCAGAGGAAACAAGCAAAAAAAGCAAAGAACTTTCCTTAAAAAACTGAAAAGAGTTTAATTCCAAACAACTCCAGTATTGATTCGTTTTACAGTGGCCTATATGTATCGTTCCATCCATCATATCTAACAGGACATTATCCATTTTTAATACACACTCCGTCCCATGCATGTGAATCTCTAACCTTAGAACACATTGGAACAGAGAAGACAGAACTATGGCTCATAGACAGACATACCTATGTGCTCCAAGTAGAGAAACACAATTGTTGTTACTCAAGCACACACACACACACACACACACACACACACACACACACACACACACACACACACACACACACACACACTAATCAGTGCTACACTTGCTGCCAGTGAGCCTTATTGAAGGCTGTGTTAATGATGACTTAATAGTGTGTCTTTAGATCTGGTCAATAGCTCTAAAGAGCCATGAGTCACATCACCCGGGTATTGAAAATGTCAGTAATGTGCGTGATGACTCAACACTCTGAGAGCAATTGGGTTTATAAAAGCTCAAAGTTCAGCCTTAAAGTTTCAGTGTGTAGAATTTAGTGACATCTAGTGGTGAAGTGTCATGTTGCACATTCACCACACCTCACCCTCCTCTTCCAAACATGAAAGAGAACCTGTGGGTAGCCTTCAGTTGTCATAAAATCTCTTTACTGCATCATTTACACTGTGTTTTAGGCCTAAATGTCCGGGACCGGAAGTGGCTAAGCTAACGGACTTCATTTGAAATATTTTATTGCTCCTACAATCTGTTTATGGCACTCTTAAATTATATTTATATATTATATTGTTTTTGTCCTTTAAATCTGTGGAATGAGGCCACAGAGACAACAGAGGGCTTGTCATCACAGGGGAATCCACAGCATCTCCTCCTGTCAAGAAGTCAGCCACGGCCCAACAGTTTGGTGAGCTCTTCACGACTGAGGTGGGAATCGGACCCACTTTGCAGCTGGTGAATGAAGAGGTAACCTTATACTGGGACTCCACCTCACTGGAGTCCAAGCCCCTTGTATGGTGGAATACCAATGAGCACAAATATCCTCATGTTGCCATGTTAGCAAAGCGCTACCTGGCTGTTTCTGAGTGTTAATGTTAATACTACAGCACAGTTCAACAGTTGATTTTCTACATGCTGCCCCTTCATGAATATATTTTATATTTGTATTCATATCTTTGGATAATATTTATGTTGCACAGGCATAAAAAGAAGCTGAAAGCTGAAACCCTAACCCTTCCTGGTAACATCCTAATATGTGTGCCTAGTGGAGCACACACCACTAGGCACACATATTAGGATGTTACCAGGAAGCCCGATAGGAGGCTGGATTTTCAAAATAAACCACCCCAGACAGTAACAGGATGTTAACAGGAAGCACGCAGAGAGGACAGTTGAAGTCTTTAAAAGAACAACTTTCACAACTGTTCAGCAACATTGTTTGTTCAGCTCAGGTGGTTGAAATGCTTGTAGAGTAAATAAGTGGTTGTGGTTTCAAAACCAGCCCTCGGCAAAAGTTTTATTTTGCTTATTTACTGCTGCTGCTGTTAAATAGAAACACACAAAGTCCTCTCTCTCTCTCTCTCTCTCTCTCTCTCTCTCTCTCTCTCTCTCTCTCTCTCTCTCTCTCTCTCTCTGGGTCTGTCTGTGTCTCTCTCTCAAACTGAAAGAGTCTCTCTGGAACCTGCAGCAAGCACTAGGGACATATTCAAAATTTCTTGGGAGGAATTTTCTAGTTTTTTTTTTAATATGGTGCACCTAAATGAATACTTATTTTACAGTTTTTATTTATTTGAGAGAATATTTGTTATCACAAATTTTGTAAAATTTACTTTTTTAGGTAAGAAAGACACAGCAATAGTCTGTTCAGTTAACCAATGTTGAATACATGTTAAAATACAGTTTTCTGTTCCTTGTTTTTGTTTCCTCAAAACTCAAGATAACAACGTGCACAACTGGAGAAGAAGACCAAAGAGAAGAGATGTGTTTTTAACAATGATTTGAAGCGTGCAAAATATATTTTTAACATTTAAAAATCAATCCACATATTAACCAAACTTTTAATCTCAGGCTCTTTCAGGGTCCAAGTTGGGGTCCGGGGACCTCAGCTCCTCCAAAGTCTCCATTAGATGTTCATCTCATGTAAATAACAACAATAAAAACATGTTCATCTCATGTAAATAACAACAATAAAAACATGTTCATCTCGTGTAAATAACAACAGTAAAAACATTATATTTCACAGTGTGAGTGTTTGGTTTCATTTTGGAAGCTGGTAAACAACCCGGACACGTGTCACCTCTCACCTGCCCTGACTTCTCCCCCCTGATGCTCCCAGCAGCAGCACCTGTCGTCCCAACATCCTTTGCGTGTCCAATATGGAGGAACTGGCGGTGGAGGTCCGCGGCTCCAACGGGGCTTATTACAAGGTAAATACCGGCGTATCCGCGCCTTATCACCGGGGACAGCCCGCCACACGGTGCGGGACATCATCCGGAGGGTGTCGGACTCCAGCTGCGTGTTCCGACCCGTTCCGAAACCACGTCGTTAGCTTGTACTAGCATTGCTAGCCGGAGTTAGCTGGCTAAGCTAGCATCGGTGGGGCAGCTCTCGAACCAGCGACCTTTATCCAACACTCAGCCGGGAACTAACACGAGCTCGTCTCCGATCAGTGGAAACTCATAAAGATTCAAGTTGTTATTTACTGCGCTCGATGTTTGGCGTTAGCTTCCTGGAGCTAAAAGTTAGCTAGCTAGCTAGTTGACGTCAAGACGTGAAGCTAAGTGGGAGCCGAGCGATGATTTATTCGGGTAATTGGGTCGTGTAGCTGCCCGGGATTCGAACGTATAACCCTCGAGTGAACGTGTTTGATGTTTACGAAGCTGAATTTCTGGCCATGACAGTGATTTCTTGTGAAACTTCACGTTGTGTGCGTCTATTATTTGACACCTCATCATGCCCGAGCTATTTTTTCTCTGTGTGTGTGTGAGCCAGCTGTTCCTTGTCAATCCCGACCGGCTGCCATGTCAGTGGAGGGGGTCACCGACACCACAGACTATTTCGAGACTTGCTGCGTAAAGTCTCTTCTCTAACTCCTCTCACTCATCACCTTTGCCACACTGATTCCTCCTTTCCTTTCCTCCTTTCCTTTCCTCTCCTCGTCTCAGTTCAGGCCTCATGAGTCACTTGGTCCTCAGCCCTGGTTGAGTTGTGAAGCTGTGATTCAGTGGTTCTGTAAAAGACCAACTTCAGCGATGTTCTGCTGTACTTTCAGTTTTGATCTGGTTTCATTTCACACTCGTGATGACATAAACCTTGAAGACCGTGTCACAGATCATAGTTTAAACTATTTAAAGCAATTTCCTTAAATACCTGGGCACTATTTTTATCAACTAACTCAGATTGGATCAATATGACAATTGGTGGGGAATTTGTCAGTTGTGGATAAAGACCTGGTGCAATGGTTTAGTCTTATAATTCTGTTAATGTCTCTTTTTTTTAAATCTCATTTCTATCTTGCGTGTCTTTTATTGCATCTTCCTCTCACACTGTATTTACTTTCTATTTATTCATACTTGTTTTGTTCTTCCTTTGCACTCCTTTTTTAACACACCATATAAATACACCTACTTGACTTCATGATAAGGGGGGTGGGGGGAAACACAACATCCAGTTCAAATTGTGTTTTGACACCAGTGTAGCTTGTCAGTAGGACACAGGCTGGATTTATTGACCATTAGCTAAACGTAGAATACTACAGACTTAAAACAACAGGACTTTTGGGCTCCAGAACACGTAGCACATCTAACTGCTGTATTTCTTTGACCAAGTCATAGCATAAAGTGAGTTGATAATGTGTAAAACACAGACACAGGAATGTACTCAGCTTGCTTTGTGCTGCATGCTCTGGCACTTAATAGCAGCCAGACACATTTGGCATGTAACACATGGCTTGTACCAGCACAGCACACCCAGAATACCCAAACAAATTCCCCTGTCCCTCTGGGTGTGGAGCCATGCAGATTATTTTAGTTTATTTGCTCAGGCTTCGAGGTATCTGTAAATACATGTTCCGCCTCTTTAATAAATTAGGTGTGAGTGGAACTTTATTCATGGAGACTCGAAGAATTGATAAATGACATCTGAAAGAAAAATTACATACACAGAACAAGTGGTTATTCTTTTTTTTTTTGTAAGGAAACTACCAGAGATAAACTGGAACCAGTGAATGTTTAAGTATATTTTCAAGCAAATATTCCAATTGATCAACTATCAGAGAAGTTGCTGATTATGTTTCTGTCGATTGACTGATCGTCAAACTTCTAAAAATCATTTTATACTCTTAATTTTGTAGAAATGTTTTGCAAAATACTATATTAACTCTTTGTTGTGTTACTTCCATGCACATTTATCTGTATCAGCCAGTAAGGTATTTTGTGTATGAGGAAGCAGCTAAAGAACTCAGACATCACCCTGAGAGAGGGAAGACAACACTTGATGAGGGAGAGACAACAACACGAGAGAACAGTCGTGTTTCAGATTTTAATGGACTCACCTTGAAGCTCTGCTCCTCGCAGTTTCTGCAAATTGTTTGCAAATCCTTTATGTCCTTCACAAGGTTTCTTCAAGAATCACAGTCATTTTCCTCCGTATTCCTCAGTTGAACTCAGTTGCTCTTCAGTTCAGTCATGTTCTAACAGCTTTGTGTATGTCTGTCTGTCTTGCAGGGCCTTGTCAAAGACATCCACGATGACTCTCTCACCATTGCCTTTGAGAACAAGTGAGTCGTATTCCAGCTGCAGTCTTAAATCACGTCAGGTTCAAGATATTTAAGACAAATGTTGTGAGCACCATGTTTTAACAAGGGTGGAAACTACTGTTATATTTTCAGTTGGCAGCCAGAACGCCAGGTGCCCTTCAATGATGTCAGGTTGCCCCCACCCGCCGACGCCAAGAAGGAGATTGGGGAGGGCGAGGAGGTGGAGGTGAGGAGCACACACATGTGGTCTTTCTCTTTATTTTACTTTCTTGTCTCTCTCTGTTGGTGGTCTTACTCTGTCTTCATCTCCTGACAGATCCTCTCCAGAGCCAATGATCAGGAGCCCTGTGGTTGGTGGCTGGCTAAAGTTTGCATGATGAAGGGAGACGTGAGTGTTATTCATTATGAAGCTTTTACACTTCACACTCAATGTTTACATTAAAATGAATGCTTTTAAGTATTTCAGCATTATTATCAAAAATGTACGAGTTTTGTCACTAAAACATTGTTTTTGTTGTCTGTCTTGAGGTTAAAAAAACCTTTTACTCATGTCATAATTGCGATATAATCAATATGCTAAAATTCATTTCACACACACTTGTCTGTACTTTCAGTTCTATGTGATTGAGTACGCAGCGTTTGATGCCACCTACAACGAGATCGTGACCTTTGAGCGCGTGCGTCCAGTCAACCCCAACAAGGCCATCACCAAGAACTCCTTCTACAAGTGCTCTGTCCCTGTTCCTCAGGACCTACAAGAAGCGTACGTACACCACGACAAGGGTGGTGGACACATCTTAGTCTTACAGCTTGTGTATTTCACGATTCACATAGTATTTATACTTTTGATCGGACTTTTAAAAAGTATTTAATTGATCTCGTATCACAGGTGCCAGAATGAGAACGCCCATAAGGAATTCAAGAAGGCCGTGGGAGCTCTTACTGTCTCTTACTGCCCAGAGACCAGCGAACTAGTGATTGTGGTAACTGCTTTAATCCTGTCGTCAATATGTCTGTGTAGTGGATGACTCTTCTTAGTCGTCGTCCACAAAGAAGCAGCTCCATGTATGTTAATAATTCATTCTTTTATTTTGTGTGTGTGTGTGTTTAGTCCACCAATGAGACAACAGTGAAGCGTGTGTCTCTGCTGAGTGACATGCACCTGCGCAGTCTCAGGACCAAGCTGCTTCTGATGTCACGCAACCAGGAAGCTACAAAACATCTGGAGGTCAGTTAGTAACCTGGGAAACCACCTGCTCATTGAGGTCACACAGGAAGCTTAGCAATCATATGATCGTGTACCACATTCCTTTGTGTTTTATCGAAGTACAACTAGTGTTGATCAAAACAGTCCTGTGTCAGGCAGGTGGATGTGGATTTTCAGTTTTCGTAAACTATGATAACTTCTCTCATAAAAACATATTTCAAATGATTACAGCTGTGTTTTTCTGTATCGTCAGACAAAGTCAAGTGAGATGCATCTCCTTCTTTGTTCAGAGCTCCAGGCAGCTGGTGTCGTCCTTCCAGGAGGAGTTCGTTGTGAGGATGGATCTGATGGGTCTGGCCATCGGCACCCACGGCAGCAACATCCAGCAAGCTCGCAAAGTTCCAGGTGTCACTGCCATCGAGCTGGATGAGGAAACTGGCACTTTCAGGATTTATGGCGAGGTAGGGTGGTGCCTGACCGAGTGGTGCTCGAAGCTTCAGAGGAAAAGGAGTGAATGAACCCAAGTCTAAGAAACATAATATGGACACATTTAAATTTGTTTATGTACCTGTGTTTTAGTTGAATGTATAATGGATAAAGTAACTGGGTTTTCTTCTAGAATGCAGAGGCGGTGAAGAAGGCCAGGGGCTTCCTGGAGTTTCTGGAGGATTTTGTCCAGGTGCCAAGGAACTTCGTTGGTATGTAGACGCGCACATTTCCTGCTTGAGATTGGAAATCCCGAAAATCTCTTTTTACCAGCAGCAGTCACAGAGAAGCTGAAAATTAGATGCTCTGTGTGTTGTGCTTTTCTATATATGTGTTTGTTCTCCAACTTTGAAAAACTCTTAAAACTTTTACTATATTAAGTGTTTTGTATCCTGGGTCTGATCCTACTGACTGCTTTTAATTGTTTCTTATTGGACTTCAATTCTTCATTTTTAACTTGTTGAGCACATTATAACTGTGTTTTAGGTTCTGTGTAAATTAAGTTGATTATTGTCATCTGTAACTTTGTAAAATCACATCACAATTTAATTTTAAACTTCAAAAAATTGTTATATATTCTATATTTACTAATTTAGTTGATTGTCTGCAGGCAAAGTGATCGGTAAGAATGGTAAAGTCATCCAGGAGATTGTGGACAAGTCCGGTGTGGTGAGGGTGAGGATAGAAGGAGACAATGACAACAAGCAGCCCAAACAGGAAGTAAGTCTGCTGCAGCAGCGTGTTCACTGCGGCTGATAAAGCTGCTTGAAGAGAAAAGATAACAGCCAGTTTCACACAACTATACAAATGATGTTCACTCATTCCCATACTAACAGTGCGTTGTCTTTTTGTGTTTAGGTGACACAGGGAATGGTCCCCTTCACCTTTGTTGGTACTAAGGAGAGTATTGGCAATGTTCAGGTCTTGCTGGAGTATCACATCTCGTACCTCAATGTAAGGACAGTACGTATGTGTGCGTGTATGTGATGCATGTTTATTTATGTTATAATTTTCTGGAAACCTTTCTAATACTAACCAGTGTTTCACTAATGAAAAGCATGAATTGATGATGCATGTTGGAATAATCTGCATAGACACAACCTAACTCACATCTATCTGGCTGTCTACACCGCTTCATAACCCATCACAAAATCTTTAAAAAAAACATGCTGCTTTGATTTGATCTTGTGCTGTGCAGGTATACAAAGTGATATCAGATGGAGTAGTATTAAAAAAAAAAACAATCAGTAATGATGTGTAAGGCCTGGGTAACAAAACAACATCAATAATAATTATCGCAATAGAATTTTCATTAATAGCAACATAACTAAAGATTTGTAAAATGTTTTGTTTGCCGTTCTCTGCTCATAAAGAAGAAATGAAAACCACAAACTTCAATCTAACGTAAAAACAAAATCAACTTGTCAAAGAAGAACAGAAGCCATTTATTTATGTGTGGCTACTGTGTCTGTCGTCATCTTGTCAATACATTAAACACAAGATGATCTTTCAGACTTAGCGATCCATTGATCATATTATCGGTTTTGTTGAGATAAATCAAAGTAACATGTTGCAGCATCAGTACAACCAGATGTGAAGTTTTCCACACATATATTAATACCACCTCTGTTGAAGTTAAATTCCACGTTGAAACACCTGATTATTCTTATTTATCGTGAATCACACTTCATGATAATCATGACCAATGATCACTTTGCTGCTCTGTGGTGTGTATTTTGCTGTGTGTGTGTTTATGTATGTGCATGGTCTGTGCCACGTGGGTGTGTTTGTTTTGTGCGTAGGACATAGTGGAGCTTCTTTCCGAGGGCCAGCGACTCGAGGAAGAGCTGAGGCTGAATCTGGATTTTGCACAGGGAACCAGCCTAGCAAGATTCAGAATAAGCAACAGCATGCACACTGGATGTGATATAGATGTGTGTATGATAACTGCATGCTGACCAGTGATGACATCTCTAAAAGATTTGATTGATTTCCTGAAAATGCTAAATTATTATAATCACATCTTCTTTTTTCTTGCTTTTCTTTCTGTCTGATTCTCTTTCACTTTATTTGAACCTTTTCACTTATTTATTTTTCGCCCAGGAGGTTGAGCAGCTTCGTCTGGAGAGGATGCAGATTGACGAGCAGTTGCGTCAGATCACCCAGGGTCAGAGGGGGGAGAGAGGAGAGAGGGGCGAGAGGGGCGAGAGAGGAGAGAGGGGGGACAGAGGAGGAGCGTACAATGCAGATGGCAGCGCCAATGCCTCCTCGTCCACCGTACATGTCGGTCGCTCCTACAACAGTCGTGGCCGTGGACGCAGAGGCCACAGCTACAGCACTGGATATGGTAGGCACCTTTAAAATCAGCTTATATGGTTCCAGATACTGTGTTGAAATAGTCTGTGCACAAATTATAAAATAAAAAGCTCCAGTATGTTCACATCTGTCCTAACTTCTTCTCTCTGTCTTCTTGTGCATCTGCCTGAGTTCAGGTACCAACTCAGAGCAGTCCAACGCCTCTGAGACCGACTCAGAGCGCAAGGAGGAGCTCAGTGACTGGTCCCTGGCTGGGGAGGACCAGGACAGGTGAATAGCTTCAAACTATTGAACCCAAAGATGAACAAACATGTTCATCTGCCATTAAAGGAAGTTTTATTAGCCTGACCATCTTTTGTTATGTAGCTATTGATTATTCGGCAGTGGATGTTTTTCATTAGATTTTTTATGAATGGATCAGTGTGAGATGTTGATTGGTTTACTAACTGACTTCCAGGGACAGGGAGCGAGGCCAACGGCCACAGAGAGATGGTCGTCGGAGGCCAGGACCCGGCAGAGGCCGTGGAGGAAGAGGAGGAAGAGGAGGAAGAGGATACAGCAACAGTTATGGTAAAATATACTATCATACACTTTTTACAGTTGTTGTTGTCACAAATAGGCAGGAAGGCAGTCTAAGTAAACAATAGTAAGCAGTAATAAAGGCTAGTGGCTATGTTTTCACCAGGTACTTTCTTATGCCTCCGTGTTGGTGTTGAGAAGATCACTGTGAACAATTTCTTTTGGCCTCATGAACATGATATCTTTCAAACGCCTTCAAAAATCTTTCTCAACAATTAAGGTGGAAATTACGACAAATTTTCAGACAAATTACTATTTGATAAAATGATGAACTGATGTCCAGACGGTCAAAGGTCAACTTCACTGTGACCTCATAATGAAACCACTTTTATAACCTTGATTTAACGAAACACTTCAGGAACAGAAGGGGAGATTTTAATCATGTTTCCTGTAACTTAACTTGAGTCTGTAAATGTAGTTTTATCTTTTACTTCTTCAACCTCAACGTGGACTGAACGATGAACCAGCACTAATTGGCAGAGATAGATTTGCGACAAGTTTTGTGAACATGTGAACGGGGCTTTCGAGGACACACTGTGTAGAGAGGAACTACCACACACCTTTCTCTTTTCTTAAAAGTAGGTTTGATTCATCGAAGTCTAACTTGTTTGTCTCTCTGCAGCAGGGCCCCAGGGCCACGAGGATAACAATGCCTACGGAGTCCTGGAGACCAACACGGAGACCGACCACACAGCCGATACAGATGCTAGCGAGTCAAACTTGCCTACAACCCGCCGCAGAAGGTCTCGGCGACGCAGAACTGACGAGGACGCCACACTGATGGACGGCATGAGCGAGTCGGACAACGCCTCAATGAGTGAAAATGGAATAGGTATGGAAGTCACATGATCTATAATATTATTAAACCTCATTGGTCCTAGTTGTCAAAGGATGCTCTAAACGTTTCCTTCTTGGAGCCGACTGTTGCTGTCAGAGTTTCAGTTAATCAGTGTGAAATCAGTCAGTGCAGTTTAATGACGGTTTTAAGCCCCAAATCAATCGCTGTCTTTGTGATGACCCAACAACCCGTAGATGACCCGGAAGCTAAATCTCAGCGTCGTAACCGTAGTCGACGTCGCCACATCCGCCTGCCTGAGGAGAGGCAGCCAGGTAACCATGACAACCTCCAGTGTGCTCACCCCTGGTCCCTGGCTCTGAATGGCTTATTGAGAAAGTTGAACACCAGGCCTCATGTTTGCTTGTGTGTCTCCAACTTACTAAACAACGACTTCTCCTATAACGGGTTAGACAGTAAACATGCATCTTCCGTGTGTTATTTTGGCCTCATAATTCATTACTAATAACTCAGCCACAACTTGTTTTGTGTCGTCATCTACGCAAATATCAGTCAAGTTGTCGCTCAACTTGTGTAACTTTCCGAAAGCTGACAACCATGCCTGCTTTTCACAGTCATTGCACAGGTGTTAACATTCCTCACCTCGCACTGCCACCACTGTTTGTGTTCTGCTTCTCTACAGGGAGAGTAAGAGGTGCTGTCATCCTCATCGGGATGAAGTTCCAAACATGGGGCAGATTTGTTTAGAGCTATGCAGCCGTCTCAGCATCTCGGCTTCTGTCTTATTTTACCATGGTTTTTCTTTCCTCTTGTCTTGTGTGTACAGTGACTGTGGCTGACTACATATCCAGGGCTGAATCTCAGAGCAGAGAGTTGACCTCTACCGACCCCAAGAAGATAACCAAGGATGTGGTTAGTACTCAAGTGATCAAATTGTTGGCAGACCACAGGTGACCTTCATAAAAGCTCTTGGTGAACGACCATCACGTATTAAACGGAAGGATTTTCTCCAAATTACTTGCGAGGGTATCTTGAGATTATAAACTTTTGGAGCTGATTGGTCAATGACAAGAAAAACATGGTCCAAAAAACTAATTTTACTAGATAACTCCATAATTAGGGTGAGAATCTAAAGCATCAGAAAAGTGATGTCAGGAAAAATTCCCTATGAGTCAGAAAATTACATCATACATAGTTTAAAAATGCATTTTTCTAGTCATCTCTGCATCCTATTGGACTATAGACACGACCTGAAGCTTATATAGATACATGATCATATCTTTAAATTAAATATTTAGCATTGCCTGATGGCCCCTCTGATACTTTTATTTAATGTAAATATTGCCTTTTGATTCTTTTCAAAACTTCTCTGTGCCACATGTCTCTTCAGGCTCAGGTGGATGCCATCGCTGAGCACAGCCCGCCGTCTCCCCCGGCAACCACCAATGGTTCCAACAACAGCGACGCCGCTGCTGACGGTGAGGGCAGCAGCAAAGCTCCCAGGTCTCCCAGTGAGAGGCCGGCCAAAGTGTCCTACGAGGACCCAAGCCCACAGCCCGTTGTTAACGGACTCTCCTAGTCAGACCGCATCAAAGGAAATGGTTTCAAATATTTGAACACGTTTGGCTGCACTGAATTTAATCTCACTGTCTCTAGAGCAGCCCTCGTCTAAATACAAAAAGCACTGTTCTTTTTTTTTTTTAACGTTACGAATATTTGAAACCTGTTTCACTGTGCAAGTTTTAGAGGTCTAACCCTAAACCCCATTTTACATGTGTTCTGTTCCAACTATCCACTTTACTACATTTTTTTTACAATAGTTCTTCCTGTATGAGCTTGCCAAAGATAGTCAAACACACTCAGACGTACATACATCTCTATTCTACTGTTCCTCTCAGTCCACTCTTCGTTGAGAGCTCAGGGGGAGGTCGGACTGAATGCAGTATTTGTAAAAAAAACGCAGACAGGGATTCAGTTCGAACCCATAACTGTGGTATGACTTCAGCAGTTGTTTTTATTGGTATAAATAACATCATAGCAGGGTTTTAGAATAAGAAATCATGCCTTTTAACAGGCAGATGCAGAAAGATGCTTCCACACCCTTTTTCAGGATGTTTTATGAAATCTGAAGTCGTTTGGAACTTCAGCGTTCTGCATGAGCAGCGGCTCAGTGCAGGCAGGTGTGTCGGAACCCCCCAAGTATGTAAGACATACACGTGATCAGCTGTTGTGCCTTGAGAGTAGATTCAACATGTCGTTGCCTGGCTCTGCACACCATCTGAGATCCGCTCACTCATTTCCGTGTTACTTGGTCGCCTCCACCTGTCACAGTGGAACCAGAGCAGCCGTCTCCTTTGTGCTACATGTACCGGCACTGTCGGCAGGTGCAGGCCGACACTGAGACCCTGGTAGGATTTCAGAGGCATATCTTTTTTAATTCAGGTGTGTCTATTCTTAATGTTTGTGGGGCAAATGAGTCCAGTTATCCGAGTTTGACGTTAGCTGCTTTGTTTTTCAATATGCAACCACTTTGGTCATAGAAGAAATGTTATTACAGAGTGTCTGGAGAGGAAACAAACAATGGAGGAGTTGTTTTCTTTGCACTGAAACTTAACCTTTTTCTTTGTTTAAAAAAAAAAGTTGATTGTAGTCGAGTCTGGAAAGTGACCTGTTACTGTTTCGTGCTGGACAGAGATGTAGCCATCAGTGCTGGGTTTCCTGGAAACATCTCGTTTCATCGATTCCTCTATTGGAATTAACAGATTCAAAGCACATTGTTTGTCTTTTGAGATTTCCCCTCTCCGGTTCCGACTGAAACAGAAATCCTGTCGCAGCAGCAAGAACCAGACGAGCCGGGTGTTGAGATGTTTCTGGGAAACCAAGCAAGTGTCATTTTCACGATTCTTCCACAGACCAACTGGTTGGAAACTGGTCATGACTGTTCCATTTAGGAAGGAGATTTATTTGGTTTATTTATTTAAAAAGTGTACAGTATTTAAAAAAAACAAAAGGAAAAAAAAACAAGAGAAGCTCTTCATTTTCTTGACACTAAACAACATGTTGCCGAGGGGTTTATTTTGGAGACATAAGACAATTTGGACTACTGAGGGTTGTGACATCCAGTATGTTTTTTTTAAGGATCATTCTGGTTGGTTGATGTGCAATATGTTTTGTATGCAGGTAGTTCTTAAATAAACTTGATCTTCTGTATAGATCTAAACTCGACTGTGTGCTCTGTTGCTGCCACATCACTTCACTGGAGCATTTTCAATTTAACTCAGTTCAGTCACTTCACAGTCCAGCCGTCAAATTATTACATTCATCAAGATACAAATTAAAAATGTAATGTTTAGCAGTATATTCATATCGTGTCTATTTTGAAAATTAAGCTGAGCGTTTTTTTTCTTAAATGTGAGCCACTGAGCATCTCCATGTACTGAGGCTCACGCCCTCTGCAGTGGCTGCAGGTTCGACTCCCAACTTGCAGCCCTTTGTCTTCATGTCTTTCTCACCCATTCACACTTAATCTGTTCTTTCAATTAAAGCAATAAATATCCTAAAATAATAATATGTCTATGTAGATGTAAAGAGTTTGTTCTATAACTGTTCCTTCCATCCGTACTGGTCACAAGAGAAATCTCCTAAAGCTAAAATGATGCCGGACAGTATATGAGTTAATCAAATCAAGTGGGTGTGTTTTTTAAGTGCAGTGTTTGTAGTGTGCAACAAATATTTTAATGTACTTATCGGAATATGAGTTGTTTTGACTTGAAAAAAACATCTACGAGCTTCAATTCATTTGCTAAAAAGTTCACAAAATAAATTTAAATATAATGAGGCAGGGCTCTGTTGACATTTTGTACAGTGTGATTTTATTTGAGAACAATCAGTTAGAAAAGTGGTAATCACTCAGTCAGCTCAAGATCAGGAGCAGAGTGAAATCACATTAATGTCCGACCAGCATCTCCATCTCTATTTCTTCATCTGTCCGTCCATCAGATCCTTGGCTTCATTTATCTTTGCTGCGAGGTACGGAGATCCGCCTGGGACACACAATCAATCAAATCACGGGATAAAACTACATATATCAGTCTTTGCAGTCATGCTAAACACAGTGTTTACATGTTAGAACAGACTGTAAAAACTTAAAATATTTTAATAGTTAACAGCTGATGCCAGAGATCAGTCAGAACTTTTAAAGCTTCTTCTCACCTCGATCTGGATGGTTCAGGATCATCAATTTTCTGTGGGCTTCTCTGATCTTATTTCTATTGGCCGTTGGACTGGAAAACAAAGATACATCATCAATTATTAATGTAATAATCTGTGCAGATAGGTTTATTTGATGCACATATTAAAACCAGAGTTGACAAAACAGAATAAGAAGTTAATAAAACCAACTTAACATCGCCCAAAAACCATATAATAATTGTCAGTGGTAAACTGTTCCAAAGAGTGAAAACGTACCTGACGCCTAAAACAAGGGCAGCTTCTCTCTTGTTCATCTTTGGTTCAAACCCCCCTCTGTAGAACCCTCCTCCAAAAGCCTGTGACAACATATTCAGCAAACAGCTCACAGCCTGGATCCATACTCGCAAAAACACTTATTATAAACTAATCTAAAGTGAAATGAGGGATGAAGAGAAATCTAGCACATATACTAGTATTTACAGGTATGTGTGCTGGTTTCCTACTCACCGTCGTGGGGAAGCTCTGAAGAGCCTGTTTCATCTGAGGCTCCATCTGCTTCATGGCCTGCATGGCATAACGGCCTGAGAGACAAAGAGGAGTGAGAGGCAGATATATTATGTTCAGTTTATTAGGTACAGCTAGCTAAAAGAAAATACAGCAGACCTGCAACATCCTGACCTTCATTAAGTTATAGTGTTCAGATTCTATTCGGTCCAACAAGGAGGTTTTGTTTTCATTGCTATTTGTTTGTGTGTCTGTCAGAAAGTTTGCTAAAAAACTACCGCACCAATTTCCAGGACATTTTATGGAAGAGTCACCAAAGAAGAAGCCAAGACATTCTGCAGAGGATCCACAGAAACAGGGAAATCTAGAATAGTTTGCACCTTGTAACATCCAAATATCGTTCAAAAGATTATATATACAGTCAGCTGGCAGTTTATTAATTCAATTCAATTCAGTTTGTATAGCACCAGATTATAATAAACATTATCTCAAAGCACTTTACATATCATTCAGAGAGATGTTTATTCAAGTGTGTGTTATGTTGAAGTGCTTATTTGAGGCTGTACTGCAACATACAGCGATATGTTGGTTATCTAGTCTGTCATTAGAAACAGAAACGAGGTGGACAGAGAACTGAATTGGATGAGAGGTGAAAGGTCTTCAGGAAACACAAGCAAGTCCTGAAGACACCATGGAAACATCTGTACAGTTAAACACACGTGTGCCAGATGTGTCTTCTTTCTATGAGTTTGTTCTTCTTATACGTCTATAACATTATGTGTTCAAGTTTTCACGTGACACAGCTCTACATTTATTCATTTAATTCGAACACCACCTTGTTTCCTCGTCACATTGCACCCTGCTGATTGTTATTTATCTTACATTTGCTTATCTTTGTAAACTCTGTTTTTAAAGAAGTGCTTTATAAACGCATGAATACAGTTTATATCAGATATAAATGAGGAAGGTTGTTACCGACAAACCCAGCAGCAGCCAGAGCCAGTCCCGCTGCCACCATGGAGCTGGCCTGCACGGGGACAGAGAAGCACACGGAGACATGAGGAGGACTCACAGAAGATCAACATGCAGCAAACTGCAGCTGCGACGTAAACACACGTCACATGGAGTCTAGCTCGAGCTTTTCCTCACTGACGCTAGTTTCACACATTCAAACCACTTCTTAGAACTCAGTGAAAGTTGGTGCAGCGGCTGATTAGAGCCGTAAATCAAACGTGAACTCGGTTTGGGTCATGTCGTGCTGGATCCAACACACATGACTGAGGCTAACGTTAGCTTAGCCGTGTGGAAGGGACGTTATCTCATGTCCTGGTTGGATTCCTGAGCCTGAAGCCACGTGCAGGTGATCAGTGCATCCAGAGGACAGCAGGTCCGACCCACCATGTCCGTGTGTTCAGGTCCGTGTCCGCTGAAGATCAGGATCCTAACGTTTGACCTCTCGTCTCCATGTCGCTCTGCGCCCCGCTCCTCTGTTTACGCCGGAAACGGAAGGGGACTGTCGTAAAGCAGCAGAGTTGCCAGATTTGACTGTTTTGTTAAAAACAGCTGCACAGAACCTGCTCATTATGAATATAATTATCTATCCTTAATAAAATCTGTTTATGTTAATGTTCCCTAACATGTAGAAAATAAAGTCCTACAAGAAACACAGTATTGATCTTAGTGAGTTATGTTCTGGGGCTACAATTTGTACAAGTATGTTTGTTTACATTTGTAAAATAACATGTGCCAAATTAAATTGTAGCACTTTCTCATTCCTACGTATTAACTAATTACGTTTAAATTAATCAATTAATTATTAAACACTAATAACTATCAATAATCACTTTAATACTGAAGAACATTTAAAACACAAACATTCCTCGGCCAGTTCTGAAGTTGGTCTATAACTTCCTGATGATTTCTTCACTGGTTTATGAACTTTAATAAGTTGTTTATTGCTTTTGAAACACCTGCACACATCTGTCCATTCCCCCTCACACATGATGTTATTGTACAGGTCAAACCAACGTCTCTATATAAATCTTCTTGTTTGCTGGTCCCTCAGGTGAACCCGAATCCAAGATGGAGTCCACTCAGAGCCTTTTGGTGGTAGGTTCAGTTTTACCTTACAATGGAGGTTTAACATGCATTTAACACCTTTATTAACCTTTAAAAATAATTAGCTAACATTGTCATGTTAGCTAACTTGTCTCATTTTAGCTAAGTTGTCTCATTTTAGCTAACTTGTCTCATTTTAGCTAAGTTGTCTCATTTTAGCTAACTTGTCTCATTTTAGCTAACTTGTCTCATGTTTGCCAACTGTCTGGTGTTAGCCAACTATTAGCAAACCTTCTGTTGTTAGCTAACTGTCTCACGTTAGCAAACTGTCTACAAACTGTCTCACGTTAGCAAACTGTCTACAAACTGTCTCACGTTAGCAAACTGTCTACAAACTGTCTCACGTTAGCAAGCTGTTAGCAGAATGTCTGGTGTTAGCCAACTGGTGTTAAGACTAATGAGAAAACCTATATTGTGCCTGGTTCTCTGTGATGGAGCTAAACATGTGACCAGGTTCCATGTCAAGTATTTATAAGTAATTTAACACTGTTTGTATTAAAGGTGATTTCCAGCTCAATCTTTCTAGATTGAAACATTTGGGCTAAATTTGGTTTGAAAGTTAGTATTTATATAATAAACGTTTATAGATTATTAACTGTTGTTTCAATGGCAAATGGTCTTGATTTTCTATTGAAACTTTTAAAATAATATTAAGTCTTTTAAATTAAGCCCAGTATTTATCCGATTAACCAGACATCTTTGGACATGTCAGTCACTTGAAGTGTTTGCTTTTTTAAAGTTCAGGCAGTGGAGTGGTCATCATTCACATTCTGCCATCACTTATAGGATGATTGTATGACAGAGAGGAGACAGAGTCTGGTGAACAAACCCTGATGTGTTTTAATATAGTTACAGTAATTCGTGTGAGTGTTGTTTACAAGTGTTCCACTTAAAGATGCAGGAAAAGGTAAACACATCTTCTATCCACTTTTTGATGCTCATTAAAATATGAGCAGTTCCGTGTGAATTGACGTCCTTGAGCTTTCTGATAAACACAACACCACTACCTGTCTTTTCTGTGGGTGATGATCAACCTGTTTCATAACTGTTTAGCCACAAATGCTTAAAGAACAGTTAAAAGCTTATTTTTAACTATTTACTAGAGCTCAAGGTGACAAATTGTGTAATTTGAAAAAACCCGGAATAGATAAATGTTTGACATTCTTTGCTTTTGAATAACTTAAAAGTTAGTTTTTTCATACAGATGATAATTCAACACAAACAGCGGGCACATTGGCTATTGGAGCTGCTCTTATAGCAGGCATAACATACAAGTAGTGTATTTACATGTAAGGATACAAAGCATTGTGTCACATACCAGCAGTATGCTGAAGTGACCCCCAGCTCTCAGACAGATGAACCAGAGGCTGCTGCCAGTATCGTGCATCTGGAATCCCTGGCTCAGTTGATGCTTAGTTACAGGACTGACTATGCCATGAACATCTGCAGGCTGTCTGTAAGGAGGGATTCAAACCCTGCTGCGTCTCTCCTACCATTGGACTGCAACAGAACAGCAGCTAACACAATGGGACAGTGAAGGGCCTAATTATTGCCCCTATCATTTGCATAATTACAATGTTTTTCTGAAGCAGGGGCAGTATAGAAATTGTAAATTGTAGTGGACCCGCTGTCTCTCCTTGGTGGAAGTCATATTTAAATGGAGAGAGCCTGCTCTGCTAGCCAGGCAGCTAGGCAGCCAGGCTCAGGCAAGAGGTCCCAATCAGCCAGCCTCACAGACTGCTCATTCAATAGGATTTAAAAAGCCAACTGTGTGGAGAAATGAGAGTTTTCTCCCTCCCTAAATCATATGGAATTACAGTGCTGGTTGCATATGGGGGGAGCCAGTGGCAAGCACAAAAGCCCACAGGAAGCAGCTATTTCTGTGTGTTTTATTAACCCAACCAAGCAATTTAATTCTTTTGTTCGGGGGAGTTCTACTTCATTGATTAACAAAAGCGGGGATATAATTTTTTCAGCCCCCTTTGAAAAGCCTGAAATGTCAAGCCTTTTAAAGGAGATTATTCTGCCTGTGTGCGATGAATAGAGCCCAGAGTAACCTTTTGTCTACAATTAAATATTCCAGCATAAATATAAAAGAAAATCAGAGATGGGGAAGATTGAGTCAGGAGAGATTGGAGAGGTAGATCCTCTGCCCGATAGTGGCAACAGCCTGGCTCTAATTAGATATGCCAGGCGGGCTGTGAGCAGTCACTCTCCACAGCACGCCGAGAGAGGAGGCAGCCTGAGAGAGGAGGACAGAGGAAACCTATCTGCTCATCTGTCTGTCCAGCGCCTTCCTCTGGGCATCCACAAGGTATTTCAGGAGACTTTGTTTTGTTTTTTTCCCCCCGCCGTTATTTGTTTTCCCGACATCTTTGCCGCAGGCGAGGGAGACTCTAAAAGGCAATGCCTTATGGGAACTGCATAAACAGAGAGGGCTGAATAAAATATAAAAAAGTTGTGGGATTGTTTATGATTCTGAGGCGTGATTAGGAATGACAATACGATACTTCAGGGACAGACGGGTGTTTTTTTTTTGCTCGCTGAGGAGGACGACTGAGAGGATGCGTGCTGAGATGAAGAGGGTTGATATTAAGTTTGGATCCATGCAGGGCTGCGTTTCACTGTGTTTTGTGACTTTGGATTTATATTGTGCGGTGAGGCTGCTACAGTGTCTGTGGAGCAATGTGACCTGCATGTGTTCACAGATACATTAGCTTTGCAATGTTGTTTTCATCCCTTATGGAAACATTTACCCAAAGAGAAAAGTTTTGTCATTAGTTGATTGCAAGTTTTTGAGAATCCCTTGCTGAGGAGATGGTTATTGTTTGCAGTTTGGTGAAGCTGTCATCTTCAGGTTTTGCAGAAATTATTAAACGCTTTTAATTTACTTCCCCTTAATTTAAGGCAAAGTAAATAACAGTCCAGCTGGATGAATTTTATCATAACTGAGAACTACTCTGCTGGAGTCAGGTTTCGATGTTCGGTGCTGTGACCTCTCGTCAGTGGATTATTTTCCTGACCAATCATTTTCAGGAATGACTTCATGAGAACCACTCATTTCTGCCAATAGGTGTGGAGCTCCTCTTTTTGACATGACACGTTCACATGGTCAAACATGTGACTTTTTATGCTTTATTTTAGGCTACGACAATAGAATTATTATATTTTTCTTTAATATGACTTAAATGGTTTAAAGCTTTTTTCACTTTGAACAAAAATCAAACTGGTCACATTATCTTTTTCTGTTTTATTGGCGTTTTTAATGGCACAATCCATCATGTCTAATCAAATCTTGATGTATTTCTTGGTCTTATTTCAAAAGCATATGCTAAAGTATGTTATAAGCATTTTTGTGCGACATACATCACACATGGATGAAGCAAACAATATAATTTATACAAATTATGTCTAAAAGGTGAACACATGCAGACTCTGCACCGACACAGGATGCAACAGGCCCTTCAATCAAGTTAAATACTTCTATTACTTCTCACTAATTGTCTTGAAATCTGTATCAATAACAATTTTCAATTTATTCTGAAAAACTGCTTCAAAAGTCGAGTCATGTGAACATATACAAGACACTTTCAGTTAGTGTATATATAGAAAATATGGAAATGTAGTCGTGATATCATGACATGAATGAAAGTGAATTTCTTTACATTTCAGGGAAGGATGGAAATTGAATTGTTTGTATTTTAATGAATAGAATCAGGATGTGAAGTATCTCATTTATCGATCAAACAATCAAGTGGTTGAAAAGTATCCTGCAGCTTTTCCTCCTTTTTAATTTCTTTTTTAAAACCCTGTTCCTCACCATGGAAGGATCTAATGCACATTTATCCACAACAGTGTTTTCAGTACAACAATTTAAAAGGGTCGAAACTCAGCAGAGTGCCACTGCACAGCCAATTTTTTGATGTTTTTGATGTAGTTGAAAACCGATTTATATTTTCAGAATTTTGAATTACAAGACTATTTTCTGTCTTGGTCTTTTAGTGGCAAGTATAGTTAATTATCAAGCACATGGAAAACCAGAAAAACAAGGCTCATTACAGAGCAGGCTACAGTCCTAACAAGATGCACACACTTGAGACTCACTGTCAGATTTAAGTACACAACTGATCCACTTTGATAGAACAGTAGGTTCAAAACTTGTACTTAGTGTCCTGCTGATATGTTTGAGCCTATTAGAGAAAGTCAGGGAATCAATTCTTAATTCAATTTTTTATCCGCTGGAAGACATCTTGCATTAACTCTAACTTTGTCAATCCCAAACCCTCCTACTCTCCACTCTGTCTGTCAGCTGTTATATTAACTGTTTAACCTAAACCCAAGTTCAAACCCTAAGCTATCCTCATTTTAACCTCATTCCAAACCTGTGCTTCATCTTCATTCTTATCTGAACCCTAAACCAAAGTGCTAATCCCAAACTAAGCCCCTCAAGAGGTGAATAGAACCAAAATATATGTGTTGGTCCTCATAAGTATAGAACCACAACAGAGCGGCGTGCATGCACATTACACACATACACACACACACACACACACACACACACACACACACACACGTACATAAATCTAATGTCACCTCTATTCCAGCAGCCTGTTTTGTCCCTGAGGGCTTTATCAGAGCTTTGGGGGGGCTGATTGGAGGAGACTGCTGTAATGACTACAGGTCGTGAGGTCACAACCCTGTTATGATAACTAAACTCAGAGGTCAAAAGGCTAAACGGCAGCATGCACCGACTGCTGATGACGCCCGATAACAGCCAGCGTATAATGCTGTTTAAATAAAAATTCATTCATACCTGGAATTAGCTTTTTGCTCAGTTGCCAAAGACCAGCTGACCAGTCCCATTGTGGTAGTGACTGTTGGGTGATTGTTTACCCTCAAATCTCCCATTAGTCACACAAACTGTTTTCTTAAACAAATTTAAGCTTAAGGTTGAATATTTTTAACTGGTACCAAAAGTGCAATTTTAGAACAATCAATATGTGTAGATGATGTGAAGTATAAACAACAAATCCTATTACTTGTGTCCAAAAGGGGTTGATATTTAGTTAGTTTGAAGTGGGTTCTCATTCAAAGACACTTGACACAATTGAATGATCAGCTTCACCAAGTAAGTGAGTTTATCTTTAAGGAGCTCATGTTTTCAAGGCTGTTTTTTTACATTTTTTTGTAAATTTCTCAAGAAATGACAGCAATCTTTATGGAAACAATCATGGACACGAGTGTATGAAATTTGACTTGTATAATTAAATCGAAGGGAATTTTGGGCCTGCATAATGTTCTCGCTCCATAATGTTGGACTGACTGCAAAGTTACTTCAAGGACAATTTTATGGTACAGACTGATCATAAAGTAACGAAGTAAGGTTTTGCTGTTGAATGAATGAAACTGATCATTTTGGGGGGAGTTTGATTCCACTCTGGTCACTTTGGCGGTTGTTTGATGTTTGTGTTGTGTTTTAGGGAAAGATGCTTTTTTAATTAACTTAAACTTAACCACATGTTTATATCAATGAAACTAGGCTAAATAACACAGACACGTTTCTGAATATGGTGCAGTACTGTCTTAAAAACTGCAGAATTAGTGTATGTTTTTAAATCGTATGCACAAGATTTGGATGTTGTTTACTTGAATTACACTGGGACATCAGGGATTCAGAATTTTACAAATACAGAAATAATTTTAGGCTCTTGTGCATGTTCTCTTGAATGTACCAGGTTAGACAATGTCCAGAAGAAGCATCAGTGTCTAAAAAAATTGTCTTGTGATTGTCTTGTGAAATTATGTAACAAGACCTTCTTTAGATGTAGTGAGTTCCCTGAAAATACAGAATTCATGTTTATTCTGCTGGACACCAGAGTGTTTCTACATCTCCTCTGACAGACGTGCAAGCAGTCAAACCTCCAGACAGACGGGCGGACAGGGTGGTGGTCAGACATACAGTCTAGGCAGACTGACGTCTACAGACAGACGGAGCACATGTACAAATCTGTCATAATGCTGATTTTCTACTTTTCCCAAAGAGGACTGCTTGCTTGGCAGAAAGGAAACAAGAATTATTCAATCAAACAGCTCTCCTTCCATATACAGATTTGACTCCAGCCGCATAAAGCTGGCTGCATAATCCTTTTATCAACCCTCCGATGGAATACTCTTATTGGAAATACCCGGAGAGAGAAATAATATTAAGGTCATTTCTATCTCTAGTTTATTTTCCCCCTTTAAAAAAAAAATCTCCCCTGCTTTCCGTTTTTATCTTGAGACAATAATTACTTCAGCTTCCTGGATGGACTTCAACTGCTGATTATGAATGTTCTCTGACCACTGAGGGAATCTCTGCCCTCATCAGTAATCACAGTATGAAATTGTCCTCATTTACAAAAAAAAGAAAAACCAGCATCTCTGGGAAAGTGTGTTGGCAGTCCTCTGTGGTGAGCCTCAGTCAGACAGGTCGGCAGGAAAATGTAATGTAGGTCGACTGGTGATGATGGCTGCTAGTACTAATATATCTAAAGTGCTAGATATGGAAGCTGAGGGAGCTGCTGCTCTGTCCTGTCAGCGTTTTACAGCTTTATATCTGGTGCGTGAAGTAAGTGTGTGTGTGTGTGTGTGTGTGTGTGTGTGTGTGTGTGTGTGTGTGTGTGTGTGTGTGTGTGTGTGTGTGTGTGTGTGTGTGTGTGTGTGTGTGTGTGTGTGTGTGTGTGTGTGTGTGTGTGTGTGTGTGTGTGTGTCAGCGTAAGTTGGTTTTGGTTGTATCGTTCAACCTATGGCTTGGGTGGAACTAAAATAATTTTCCGGACGAGAAGGTATTTGTCTGTCTTTTTTTTAAACAAGCTATTTTTATTTAGTGTTGTCCAATGGTCTAAATTTGCAATGCGTAAACCTTCAGCTGCAATGTGGACATAAACTCTTATTTAAAAAGAAATATATAGTTTTACTAATCTTAAATCTTGACTATGCCTTTCTGTTTTATTTATAAAAATACTTTAAAGTTGAAAAATAACGCTGAAAATGTCATCAGGGTTATTTTGATATTTGCTGAGAGACTCAAAGCTGAAAACCTCACAAACTGGCCACTTGTCATACAGGTACAATGTACTAAAAGAGAAGTTGCACACTGGGAGGTGCTGAGAGCTTGAATTATACAAGAGACTAAAAGTCATGATATTTTCACTTCTGCTGCTATGAATTCTACCTCTTGTTTTAAAAAACTGCATTCTTTGTATCCCTCAAGTTTTAGAGATGCATACTCGCTTTTAATACCTCAAATAATGCAAGTATTATTCTATTAGGAACTTAAGAATAGTCACGCTCAGCAATTGATGCTTTCAGGTTTTTTACATGAGCAATCTAAAGTGACTCTAAAGCACGATCATGAAAACAATTCACCCGAATCCGAGCACATAACCAAAGAGTAGAATTTGACCCCAGAGTGACACAGTCTGGTAAAACTGTGACCACTTGAACCTCAGGACCACTCCTACATTTTGAGGTGTCCTGCATTTGCTCCAACACTTTAAACGAAATATATCTAACTATGGGATAGATTGACGTGAAATTCTATACAGATATCTGTGACACCAAGATGATTTTATTATGTTTAGTAAACCAAGACTTTAACTCTAGCCCCACAAAGAGATTTAACAGAAACTCTCAGACCAAAACATCCTCAAACACTTGTTTATTGCAGCCTGCACATGTCACCCAAGCTGGGATTGCCCCCCCACCCCAGCGACCCTCAAAGGATAAGCAGAATAGATAATGGATGAATTTTCTTTGGTTTATGACGAATACATCTACAAACTTTAATAACATGACCTTCCTATCTGCCTCTGCCATACTTTGTGTTTAGGGCTAATGCTGTCATTCTAAAGTGCTTTATTAAGATGGTAAACATGGTAAACATTATATTTGATAAACGTTAGCATTGACAGCATGTTGACATTATCATCGAGCTCAAATCACTGATCTCCTGAAATGCAGCCTCACTGAGCTGCTTGCTTGGCTGTAGACCTCTGTCGTCTTTCTGTGTGACATGATGATGATAGTTGGACTTATTCTTTAGGTCAGACCTGTACCCACGCTGAGACCCTGCTCTTTCACTCGCTGTCACAGTCCCCGACGGTTCAGTCGCTACTCGGCGTGTGAATCGGATCTTATTCATATCAGAGAGAACGAGAACCAGACGGTACAATGTGAGCCCTGACAATGATTTCCTTTCTGCCTGTGAAAGATGTCCAGGTGTTTTGTGTGACTATAACCTCAGTGATGGCAACCGTTTTATCCCACTGATGGAATAACACAGCCTATGACCTGAACTGCGGCGTGTGGTCAGTGGATCCAGGAATTAACCGACCCCTGTATCCATTAGTTCCTTTGACCAGAGTGGCCGTCGGTGTGATGATTTGGTAATGGGATAAGAAGTCATGGTTCACTCTGCATTGGAATATACACTCTGCTGTGTGTGTTAGAATGAAAGTAACAGAGCTGTATGTGTGTGTGTGTGTGTGTGTGTGTGTGTGTGTGTGTGTGTGTGTGTGTGTGTGTGTGTGTGTGTGTGTGTGTGTGTGTGTGTGTGTGTGTGTGTGTGTGTGTCTACAGACCTATAATTATCCTTCTGAGGAAAACAAGTGCAGAGTGAGTGGTCCATTGTGGAAACAGGATTATAGCCTGTGAGAGAACAGAACACTGTTGGCTTATGTTTTCAAGTTCAGTCTGAGCTGTTTGATTTAAGCTGAGTGGGTGTATGCACTGTGTGTGTGTGTGTGTGTGTGTGTTTATCAAATCTAATGCTCATAGCACATCTCATTTTATGAATTCCCTTCCTGTGTATACTTCTGATATGCAACTTTGATATTTCTTGAATGTGACCCAGGGCAGGCAGTTATTAATGCGACAAAACATGCAAACACACACATGCATGCGAGCAAACAATCTCTTTATTTCGCAATCAGGCGCCTCATTTAGTCTGTTTTGATCAAGGTGTACGACCCGGAGAGAGAGTGAGGTGCAGAGACAAAGAGAGTGAAAGAAAGGGAGAAAGAGGAGGCAGGCTTTTCTTTCTCAGAGTTCCCCGTGTCACTCGTGTAAGAAAGCCGCCAAACCAATAATTTTGTCAAGTTCTTTTTTTAGCGGAGCGGCTGAAGCGTCTTTGGATTGCCACATGTATAAAGGCAGCCCATATAAAGCCATTCACAGCACTGAATGAACACGCCATCTGTGGGGCTTTCTTATTTCCTCTTCTCCTTTCTTCCCCTCCTTTTTCAAGCCTTGTAATCAAATTTGAGCAAAATCAAATGGCGGGAGGATAGAGGCAGAGCAGTGGGGGGGGAGGAGGGTTCAATGAAAGTACCTTTTGTTGGTCTGAAACGAGCAAGTAATTTACAAAATGCCCTCCCTTTGTGCAGGGGGCTAAGGGAAGAAAGAAATCAGTAGCTTTTAGAAGCTAGGCCTTGCGCTGCGACGGGCAAGATAATGAAAGCCGTCTTGTGTTTGTGGGCTAGAGAGCATCTCAAAGGCAGACCGGGCCCCGGCTCAGGGTTAGCTTGGCTGCTGAAAAAAAAAAAACACAACACTCTCCTCTGTGTATGTGTGTGTGTTTGTGTGTTTGGCAAAG
Organism: Hippoglossus stenolepis; assembly: GCF_022539355.2. NCBI lineage: Eukaryota > Metazoa > Chordata > Actinopteri > Pleuronectiformes > Pleuronectidae > Hippoglossus > Hippoglossus stenolepis. Next base: position 4,590,241 of record NC_061496.1, read on the forward strand.
AGCGGCAAAACAGGACGGCTGTGCCCGGCTACTCTTGGCAGAGACACTCCAAGGAACAGACAGACTTATCGATGCTGAGGAGAAGGATGAAAGAATGGTTTCACCTGCACTGAAGACTGCTGATCTCCTGTTACCTGTTGTCGTGTTGCAGGTGCGTCCGGTCGGCCCTCCATTCAGAGGTGTCACACCTCCGCAGCGTGTCTGAAGGAGAGATGAAGGTGCCGGGGAGGAGGAGGAGGAGGAGGAGAAGAAACATTTTGCAAGGATCATTGTGCTGACGGATTACGCGGAGCACGAAGAGGATTTTTTTGCTGACTGTTTTCTTCCTTCTGTTCCTCTGTGACGACTCGGAGTAGAGCACCTGATCACGGAAGGACACTCAGCATTTACCTGCAGGGATTATTACCTGAGTGACACCTGGGCAGGCTGCTGCTGTGGATTATTACAGGTCAGAGCATTTGAAATAACTGTAAATTACCAATTGTGCATTTAAACTTAGTCAACTGACTTGTCGCCTCAGAATAAGAGTAATTTAATATGAATCACAGACACTGTGATACATTTAGTCCACTCACCTGAGATGGTTTCAGACGAGTGACATGTTTGAGACACTGACAGGTTTAACCAGGAATTGTCAGTTACGTTAGATTCAGTTCTGATGTTGTAAATCAGTGGCAGTCATCCCTGAAGTTAGTTTTGACATCATGTCGATAAAGTGTGTTTTGATGGGGGGTGTGTTTGTGTCTGGCCTGCAGACTAGTCCCTGGATCACAGTGCATGGACTGTTACCTGAGGTCTCTTCCACCGCTACACAGAGTGGTGAGTTATGACATTTTCTATCATAGATATCAGAGATGTACTGTTTCTGTCCTCTGCTTCCTGCGCACATACATTTCATTGTACTCCACAGTGTCTGTATCACTTTCACACTATTTCTCTCTCCTGTTACTTAGTAGTTGTCTCAGCTATTGCTTCTGCACCCTGACTCAACGTATATCTCATGTGCCAGGATACGTGCCTGGATCTAAATATATTAAGGTGGATGCTTTTTTATCTATGTGCTGTATATGTGTGTGTGTGTGTGTGTGTGTGTGTGTGTGTGTGTGTGTGTGTGTGTGTGTGTGTGTGTGTGTGTGTGTGTGTGTGTGTGTGTGTGTGTGTGTGTGTGTGTGTGTGTGTGTGTGTGTGTGTGTGTGTGTGTGTCTGTGTGTGTGTGTGTGTGTCGTGTGTGTAACATGGTGTAACATGGTATCATGAAGTCACACCTTGAATGAACATCAAAGACTGAAGTTGTTGCAGAGTAACTTCACCATAAGCAGAACTTTACTATACAGTAAAATCAATATTTACCAACAATTCTCTAAGTCATGAATCGCTGCATTAAGACTGGAAGGTATGGAATCATCAGATGATGGTTATTCTGTGGTTGTTCAGAGGGAGGATTGGTGGAGATATTACATCCTGACTTTTGTTGTGAATGTTGGGATTCTAGATTTTTACATGTAGAGCAGGTTCAGGGTGCAACTGAAGATGATGTCATCACTGAAGGACTGTTTCAGTTACACAAAGTAGATGAGCAGCTCAGCATCTAAGTGATGATCCACAGCGAAGTGTCCTGATGCAATGAGAATTAATACAATCTTTCTTTCAATTTCATTTCATTGTTTTTCTGCTAGTTTTTGCTGAAAATATTTGATTATTTTTCTTTCACCTAAATGGTTTCAACTCGAAATGTGTGCATTTTATATCGTCCTCAAAACTACCCACAATATCCATGGTGGGTAGTTTACTCTTTTACACTTAGTGATGATAAATGTACGAGTGGTGCACATCCAAAATCTTAAATGCACTTTACTCACTATAGAATAAACAGTTGATGGTCTATTATATGAGGATTAAATAAAACAGGGAGTGATATTTTGTATTTCCTGTAAACGCTGATCAACAGTTCAACCACTTTTCTATATCAACGTGCAAGCTACAGTATGAAACTGTGTGTAACCATAGCAACCGTTCCTTTGCTTAATAACTTATTTTTTGTAAAGATGTGTCATGATTTTCCCTGTGGTTCTTAGACATGGGAAAAACATGACAACACATAACGGAGAACTCACAGAATAATAACATGAAATGATGAGACTGGAGGAAACAGCATTCTTGTGGTAAAATGCCAATTTAGAAAAAGCTTATATGAGCTTACTTATTTAAGTTTTTACTTTGTTAACCCATTCATTGAATTTCAGACACTTGGCCCAAGCCTATAAATATTTGAATCAATTTGAATTATTGTTACATAGCCTACAGATGGGGGAGAACTGATCCATGTGTTTGACTGAAGAGTTCATCACACCGTCAGTTATATTCCCCTCATTTCCTCCACCTGCTTTTTTTTTTTTTATTATTCAGGGAACAATAAACAAGTGAGCCAGATTCAAATGAGCTGAATTCTCTGTTGGCATATTGAAATGACAGAATTTGCACCGCAACAAATACTCTGGTTAAAATTCAATTGGAACAGAATGGGTAATGAGCTATCTTGTTGGTGCCACATACAGGCAGAGTCAGTCTGTCTGGAGGGTTACAGTCACTTAGTCACACAGCATGCATCACTGCTTTGATTGTTGCCAACACACCGCTCAACCTCTCACATCCCGGGCCAGGTGTGTGTGTGTGTGTGTGTGTGTGTGTGTGTGTGTGTCTCAGAGAGACTAAAGATGGGAGCACACTGGATTTTTACAGGTTGATATCTTCAAATTACACACCTTAAGCTACCATAATATTACAAGCCTTTCAATATCTTCATTTTAGGCTGATCTCCAAATCTACCAGTTTCCATGTCTTTATTTAAGAACTTAAAACGTAAGTTAAAAAATGTTTGTGTTACTTTAGAACTTCTTTGTAATTCAAAACAATTATAGATTCAGCACATCAGACTACATCTAGGTCCTTGCAGACCTTTTACTGAGTGAGACTTCTTTAATACAACCAATTGTTTGATTTACTAATTCACTAAATGTCTTGAATTCAAGACTAGTGTGTGGAAATCTTGTTTTGTTTAAAGTATATTAAACTCCTCTTAATGTATCCGTATGAGGGAACAGATGTTTTGGTGTTTATATAGCACAATAAGAAGTATAATCAATTAAAATAACGTAACGTAAGATCAAAATGAAAGATGAAATACAAATAAACATTAACTAAAAGCCATTCATCCTGCTACTTGAGGTCAGCTGACATCTTCTCTCAGACGACTCCTGGGTTTATGTCTTTATGCATATAGAGTGTATTTTTGCTCAAGATCGGTCAGGGAGTTATAAACTAGCAGAAGCTGCATTTACAAATATATTCTAAACCTGTATAGTTGCAATAAAGCCTTTTTATATAGACATTCATGTTGTACTGGGATCAGTAAGCATGACTTTAGGTAAATAAAAATATAGTATCTTTTATTTCCAGCTCGTTCTTGTTATATTTCTACATCTTTTTTTAGTGTCAAACATTGATTTTTATTTAATCGTGCTAGTATTGCCTCTATTAAATCTCATAGGTCATTAATCTCTGCTCGGTTAGCAGTGTGTTGTGACCCGTGCAGCTCCCTGAGGACCCTCTAATAACTGCTAATGGGCTGTTAAAGTAGTGGGCGGGACCTCCGGCGCTCAGGACTAGATGGTAGGGTCTTGCCACCAATTACAGCTCATCGAACAGGAGAGACAGACGTCTGAATTCATCTGTAATCTGTTGATGTGTGTGAGTGCACCTGCATGCGCGCGCGTGTGTGTTCATCTGTCAGTCGGGCTCCTCTTCCACCCAGCTAGCTGCGAACAGGCAGTCATTTGCAGCAGCAGCCAGTCATTAAGCCCATCATTTCCTCCGTCGACTGGCTGACCTACTGATTTGGACAGCTTCTGTACTTAACCTCTGAACCCCGACTCCCCCGGTTACTCCACACGAGGAGTCTGATTGTGAACAGCTGAGTGAAGGAGGTTTAACTAAAATATTAAGAAAAAGGGGATTTCTCTAATGTTGGCACATGCATGTTTGTACTAATTGGGCGCCGATGTGTGTTTTGGGTGAAAGAAATTCTTGAAACGTCACCTCTTATGTTACCAAAACCTTAACAGAAAGAAAACAGTTTTTTTTCCTCCTCCTTCTCTAAGATTTGTTTCAACAGCAAATTCAGCACCGATCACATTCTTTGATACGTCTTTCTGTTTCTGTTGTGTCGCTGCATAAATACAACACACTGAGACCATCAAAAGCCATAACTGCTGCTTTTTCTTCAGGACTGACAGTAATGCCAGGGTACTCCCAATGAGACCTGTAATAAAATCGGCACTTGTCACACATGCAGGTGTTTGACGACATAAACAAAACAGTGCGAGTGAGAACACCTGTGTATTATGAGTCGCCGTGTACTGACATATAAAATGTGTGATCATAAAATCAGGTCTGAGCTGGAATTTCTGTCGGTAGTTACTGAGTAAAATATCAACCGATATTAAACTTAGATTTTTTCATATGGAGTAAAACAATGCTTCTTGCACACCTGACTTTTCTTTGACAGGTGTGTGTGTATGGAGCAGACATGAGCAAAGATCAGTAAAGAGGAAGAATCACCAGCACTTCTACACAAGAAAAACACAATTTAAAGACCTTCTGGTATCATATATCTGATACACTGTGAAATTTGAATGTGATATACCTGAAGAAAATAAACCTTCTTCCTTTGCTTATGAGGAACTGAAAAAGTCTTTGGGGTGAATAAATGTAAACCATGTAATCAGGAAACTTGCCTAATTTTTCAATAAGATAGTCTTTAGGGCATTAATGGTTTGATAGGACAGGGTTACTTGGGAAGGACTTGCAATAAAGGGCCTGGTTTGGACCTGAACCTGTCTCTGTTCAACCTAACTCCCCTATTTCTTAGATTACATCTTAATTTAAACAGCACATTAGAAACACACTGGTAGATGGCCTTGAAATACGTGCTGCCACTTCATCGTGTTGCAACCAAACCACTGAAACGCACCATCAAACAAAAATTTCCTTCTGATCTAAGTAGAGCTTGTTTCTCTTCAAGCTAAAATGTATATTTCGCCTCTGTCATAATCCCACAGTTGCATCCTAATTTAATTCAAACGTGTGCTGCGCTCAAATGTGTGCGCTTGCGTATGCGACTTTGAAAACCTGCTGTAGAAATAATCTATGTTCAGCCACATTGAAGAAACAGGTGTGAATTGGTCCCTTCATTTAAATATCCACTAATACCCTCTGACTCCTCCACTGCGGGGATTAACCTCTCGCTACTTTGTCTTAGCAGCCACTCACTGTGCCTCCAGCGAAGCCTCCTGAAGCCCTGCTAACGGCGATAGAAGCTGAAATTAGGCAGCTTTCAGCCCCAAAGCTGCTGCATTAAGGCAGCCCTCACCTTGGCCTGCAGGAGCCACGTTAGCTGCACAGCTAATCCAAAAGCTAGCAAAGTCAATCAGTCAGACCTTAAGCTAACTAAAGCTACCTCCGCTCTGCCTTGTCTCCTGGAGATAAGGTAATGAGGAAACAGAGGGGTGGAGGTGAAGTTCGGCCATCGTGCATTTCAGTGTCAGGTGCCGTATGGCTGACCATTGGGAACCTCAGTAAATACACTGACTCTCGTGGTAGAAGTGTAGCAGGGGTATTGTCTTAAGACGATAAGGCAATGAGAGGCTTAAGGAGTTGTAAAAGTGGACGAGGATATGGAGTCCTGCTATCGAGATGTGACACCTCAGCTTGGCCCCTGAGCTGCCTAGGCAGTGTTAATATTCCCTTTTGTCTTGTCCTGATAAGCTAATGAGGGTTATAGCGAGGGGCGCTGAGAGTGTTAAGAGCTGCATTAGTGGACAGAGAGGAACGAGGGACAGTGGAGGTGTTAAACCACTTGGTTAGATACCCCGGGTCGCTGCAGCTCCCATCTCCAGGTGTCGATCTGCAATCAAACTTTGTCACATGCTGATAAAGTAGAGAGGTGAGAGGAGAGGGCGCGATTAAAGTTAAAGGTACTAAGTGGAAAGATTTATGCTCTCAGGATGATCAGGGATATTTAATAACTTCCAGAAACTGATTTGATCTCCAGTTAATTTCCAACGTCTTAAACAGCATCTGTCACTCGTTGGTGTTGACAAAACAGCATCTATGTCCTCATACACAGTATGTGGTTTAAACATGGCTCTGTGTCCATATGCAAGTCAGCTGGATTCAGTCCTATGGAAACCTCTGGAAACTCCTGGGTTGAGAAACTCGTCCCCTTCGAAATTTTGTGGTCTGAAATTTGCCTCAAACAGAAAAAATAAATGAAAGCTGACACAGGTCAAGCTAAAACTGGAAAACTTGATTGTGTGTGTGTGTGTGTGTGTGTGTGTGTGTGTGTGTGTGTGTGTGTGTGTGTGTGTGTGTGTGTGTGTGTGTGTGTGTGTGTGTGTGTGTGTGTGTGTGTGTGTGTGTGTGTGTGTGTGTGTGTGTGTGTGTGTGTGTGTGTGTGTGTGCTGCCTTGAAGATACTGGTTGGATAAGCAGCAGCAGGTGTGTGTGTATGTGTGTGTCTGTGGATCTATAACTAATGGTGCAGATGATGAGCCAGAGGATGAGGCCTCTTGTAATCGTCTGCCATCCATCAAACAGCAAGCTGACAGTTCCACAATACACAGTAGGGAGGAGGGACAAATGACTGTGAGCATACACACACACACACACACACCCACACACACACACACTCATGTATACATACAAATACATACAAATACACAAACTGCTGGTAATTGTGGCTGTGTATAAAATGGACCAAAAAACTGCTTCTACACACGCGTCATGCATTTCAGTTTTTCAGCTCCAGTCCTTCATCTGAGTGTTATTGCACAAGTAGCCCAGCAAAACATGTTTAATTAAATAAATATAAATATTTTTTTACCTCTTTATATGAGTGTATTTTCCACCATTTCTACCTCGAAGTAGGTTTTGCAATGAAATGCTATCTGTGAGCTTGAATAGACCAACACAAATTATTGATTCGAAAATGTGTGTCATTGATGGCAGTGTGTGTGTGTGTGAAAGCCTCTTGAGGACTCAAGGCTTCTTGTCTATCTTCTATACACACTTGCAAAGACGCACACAGCTGCACACACACCCACACACATACATCTGCACACACACAACCATCGACTGGCACCCTGCTCTGCTTTTAGAGCCATTACTGTCAAACAGCTGTTAGCACGTCAAGAGAAGTGGTGTTGATGGGATAGAGCGAAGGAGGGAGCGAGGCTGAGGGATAAATGGTCAGGGCCAATAGATAGATAGATAGATAGATGGATGGATAATTGGAAAGAGGGAGGGGTGAGAGGGATGAAGTGGTGGATGGATGAATGGCAGCGTGGAGGGAGGGTGAAGGGCCGGGCTAAGCCTCCTCTAAGTGAAGACAGATTGATGTGGGTGTCAGAGAGGACTCCAGAGAGGAACAGCCCTTTATTTGGCAGTCAATTATCAGATGGACCCAGTGGCATCGCAGTCTGCGGCCGTCACCCCTCACGCAGTACACAAGTGAGCTTCAAACACTGGCTCGCCACACAGAGGTGGACCACTGGGAGATTTAACAAGGCCCCAAGAGGAACAAATTGTGGTTTCAATTGCTGAAGGTGCTTTAGTCATCTTAAGTTTTTGTCAGTACGTTCTGTCCTATTATTGCCTCCGTTTCCTCTTCATGTCCTTTTGTCAAAAGATGGATAGAATAGATTTCACAGGAATTACGTTTTGGAAACAGAAGATCAAACTCAAGTTTTTTCTGTGACCTCACCAATTAAAATCCAAATCAGATCTGTAGATGTAACCTGTAGTTAGTAGTTGCTGTGTATTTTGTATTAAAACCATCTGAAAGACTTTTTTTTAATATAAGTATTATGATATTAAGTATATTATTTCCTGCAAACAGGAAATGTGCTTGACACATTTAAATTTGACAGTCCAAATCTGATGATCAAAATGAACATGTTTCCCTCTTGAACTGAGCTTTAATTGATATTAATTCACACTAACACAGAAAACAATGTTTCCCTTTTTATCGATTCCACAAATGATTTCCAGCGTCGCAGGTCCTTTTCGTGGAGCACGTTATGAAGCACACTCCATGAGGATGTGGAGGTTTTCAAGGGGCCTCACAGAGCACAGCGGCCTTGCAGCAAGGTCGGTGCAGTCGCGTTTCTATTGGCTAGCAGTGAGGCTTGATGATGGAAGCCTCATGTGTGCTATTCAGCGTTTAGCCTTGAGCTGGGACGCCACAGACACGTGTTGTGTGTGCACACACAAATTGACATTATTTGCACCTGTAGGAGCAGATATATGAATAGATATACAGTACAACCCTTTAAATCCTTTATCTGCCACAGTTGTCGTTGTAGCTCATTTAAGCCACAGCGGACAGAGTGGAATTTTGAAGCACTGTAGTGGAACAAAACAAACCAACTGAGATTCAATTTCAAACCACATGATCACATTAAGACAGCAGATACACATTCATGCAGAGAAAACATGTTTTTCATGCAAATTCACAAATTACATGCAGATATGGAAAAATAAGCATAATCCGTAAGTGGAGCCAAGTCCCTGAACTTTACTTTTCTCTATTTGTTGCTTTGATGACTGCGATGGTGAACATCTAACAGTTTGTTTTGAATATGGTAACTGTAAAGGTCAGAATTTTATGTATTTTATTTATTTTCATAATCATCAATCAATTCAATGACCACTCATGCTCTTTATAAAGGAGGGTGTTATTTCTCTAACCATTGAGAGCTATAGATGTGTGTCTATCACTTGTATTTATATTCATAGTATACAGGAATATATACTGCATTCCAAAGCGTATTACCTCCACAAAGGAGGTTATGTTTTCATCTGCGTTTGTTTCCCTGTTTGTAAGAAACGTAACACAACAACAACACAATGGATTACTATAGAACTTTGTGTAAGGATGTGGTTTGGGAAGAAGGGAAGAAGCAATTACATTTTGAGACAGATCCAGATCAGGGGGCGGATCCAGGAATTTGATTAGGGAAACTATCATCACACCATTAGCAGCTGTCCATGGTCCTGAACACACGGCAGCTATTCAGAAAACTTTGGCAAAACATTTGAGGAATGTAGCTTCGATAAATATCTTGATGAACAAAATATCTTTGTAGACGTGGAAGGAATTTGTACAACGGTAAAGTCAAGAGTGAGCAGAGGGAGGAACTGACTCAAGCTTCTTTATTGAAGAAATTCACAAGTTGCCTTGCATTGATTAACGATGATACAAGACTACATGATGGATTAATTTAAATAACTATACCAACTTGCTGTTATTTGCTATGATTTAAGACCAGAGATAATTCAGGATTTCAATAACATAGATATGTTGTAAATGTGACATTTTATTGTCTAATTTCAATAAAGTTGAAAGGTTAAAATATTATATAGATATTTCATTTGAAATTCTCTTTAAAATAAAAGCACTATGATGAATTCTTGATTTCACTCTATTTTATAAGTCCACAAATTTAGTTGTTCAGTAAATCTGTCATATAAGGATCCTGGAGAAATGGCAGCAAGTGGGTCTTTTAAACAAAGCTTGTATTTGCACAAGTTCAATGCTGAAACATTCTGTCCAGTACCGAGAGCTTCAATTGTGAGATATTGTGACCTACTTGTGGATTTTATCCTTCAAAGAACATGAACACAACTCAGGGAGCAGGTTGCATCTCATTTACCTCTGTTGTGCTTGTTAGAAACAGGTTTTTAACTGATTTCAATCACAAACATCTTAGATCTGAAATCTATTCAATATTTCTTTTTCAATTCTGGAGCTTTTCAACAAAACACAGAAGATCACCTGTTATTTTTCTGTGACATGTTTTGCAGGAAATTTAGATGAAGCAGAAATGAAAAAATGTGGCGGAAAAGTGTAGATAGAAACCAGATCAAGCTTTTATTATAATTTAATTTTATATTTAACATTATATTTCTACAGTCACCATTTTAAAATCCATCTAACATTTGTACCTCACTTTCTCTTATGGCAAGATTTTGTGTGAATATTTGTTTGTCTGGTGTGCACATATAGGTTGTGTGCGGTATGTGTGTGTATCAGCTGTGTGCTATCAGTGCCCCCTGCAGTAAAGCCAAAGGGAATAGAGAGACGAGGGAGCGAGGGAAACACCGAGGAGGAAAGATAGTGAGAGAGAGGGAGAACAAGAGGATCGTTTTCATTATCTCCAGCACACAGAGGAACTTAATCACACTCGTACAACACACAGGTCTTATAGCCCCGGACTGGATCCTGGATCTCTAATATACGAAACACTCTGCAGTTCATGCAGGAAATGTACACCACCCACACAACAGTGCAAACAAGATATTCATATATTGTTCTTGTATGTGCACTCAAATACAAACAAGTATAACATCTGGAAGAATGTTGCACGTTACCTACAAACAGAAAAACTTTCTCATAAAGCTCTAGATCAGCAGCGGCACTATGTAGGTGGATCATTTGTGAGACAGTGAAATATGTTCTTTTTGTATTTGTATGTATTTTTATATATATTTAGCACAATTGTCATATTTAATACAAGATACAGTATCTGATTGTCCCAAACATAGAAATAGAAAAAGAATAATTTATAATTCCAGTAGTCAATGCCACTCTCTTTGTACTTGTTTGTTTATTCATATAATTACTCAGTGATATCTGTGTAAATTAATTATTTTATAAAGGGCTTAGTTCAGTCGTGCTAACCTCTAATTGGTGCGTGGGCTTTAATGTGTGTCTTAGCAGCTTATAGTTTAGGTGAAGACTTTCATTAAATGGTAAATGGATATGACGCCTTTCTGCTCTTATTCCCCCCTCAAAGCACTTTATACTACTGGTTCACACATCCATGCAGTGCTTGTGGTATACAAATACACACTCACACACTAATACTACATTCAGGGTTCAGTACGCTGCCTCAGAACATTTCAACTTGCTGACTGGAGGAGATTTTAATGCTGTTGTGTAGAGTTTACTCCATTTTTCTTCTCATTCTCACGCTGACATTAAACTTGCTCACTTTAAGAGAATGAATGTAAAGACAATAAATTAGATTAATTATTTTGTTGCTACAGATTTTGCAAGACAACTGTGCAGAATATACTCAAGATATTTAGGCGGAAAATATCACATACCGGCATATTTTAAAAACTTAAAAGCAATGACATCAAATTGTAGTGTTTGGTTGTATAGAGTCAAATCTTCCAGATTAGGTGTAAAGGTGTATTGACAGGTGGGCCTATGTAGCTATATTTGAAATCTGTGACCCATTTATAGCGTTGGATTTCACCTTCTTGTGGCTGAGAGCAGAATTTAACAAACCTCTTTTATGTCCAGGGAGTAAAATCCTTTCTTTTTTCTTATGTAATACAGAATTCTACGGCGTCTCATAATCCTGCCCCACAAACCCAGAGATCAATTTGTACTGACTGGCATTTGAATGATATAGTAAAATAGTTGTTTTTGAAGGACTTGAAGGACTTGAATGGCAGTTGGGTGTTTTCATTTCATTCCAGTCCCATTTCTTTTGCTTAAATTTTGACTATTTGTGTTTTAGCGTCTGTAAACTGCCTCTAGTGCAACTCTTTAATATCAACGCTGCTTCAACAACATGCAGTGATTTATTTCTTAATATTTTGCACAGAATAAATTCAAATATCACAGATATAATCAACAATTTCATCCACGTTATCTTCCTATGGTTGCCACAGATTTTGCGTATATATATATACACACTAGTCATTTTTTATTTAGCTATTCAAGAGATGCCATCAGTTTTATTTACTCACCTTTAATCTGTAAGGTTAAATTTACCCATCACACATCCATAATCCTCCTTTTCTTTTGAACAGTACGGAGCTTTGCAGCATGTTTTTCTCAGGGAAAATCTGTGGCTGTGATTTTTCCTTTGAAGAAACTCTCCTCTCAGGCTCTTCCTGCTATGGAGGCAGCCGAGGCTCCAATAGATGGCATCACAGCACTAGACTTCACTCGTCCCCTGCGCTCTGCTCCTCTCTGCAGTGCTGTGCTGAGATGCTGCTCCTGAGCCGTGAGCCAAACTGGGATGTGGACCACATTAAAACAAGCATAGTGTTCACACTGAATCTTTTAAAAATCCTGGTTTTAATTTAAAAAAATTGAGCACAAAAAATTTGATGCTGACTTAAATTTTTTTTAGATGTGATTAGAGCTTTAGATCCAAATTGTAGCTGCGGTGATTGTCTGTCAGATTTGTGTTAGATTGTTATTTGTGGCGACAGAAAACACAGAACGCGCTGCTGTGTTTCCCTTGGCTGCCGGTCGTCTGCTGCAAAAACGGTTTCAGGATACAAAAGACGCACCATTTAATAAAAGCATCTATTTCTCACTGTATTTTAAAACCAGTTTCATTTATTCTGTATTAAAGAAAATGGCACTTTTACAAAAACCCTTGTTATGGTGGGAATTTTAGGTTGCTGGAGTGCTCATATTTCATAAATAAAAACCAGGGAATTAATTTGATGTGACACAAAAAATATGCCTCTGTCACAATTAATTTCCTTGCTAATTTGAGCATTATTTTAATATGGAGTGGCCTGTTGAAGCTAGTCAGTCCTGTAACTCAATATGATCCACTAGACTGCTGACAGTTATGACTCAGAATTATAACCTGTGTGTGTGTGTAGCCATGTCACCACACCATGTCTCTGTAATGTGATTAATCACACTCCATTATACTGCCCTCATTTGTCCCACAATGCACTATATAGGGAATTAACATAGATTTTTATTGGCTTGTGGAATAAATCAACATCAGCACCTTTTGCCGCTCGCGTAAAAAAAAAAAATTATTTGGCTTGACGTGAAAGAAGCGTTTCTGTCCGTTTGGCTTCAGAGCAGCCGTCCTTAAATCTGTCAGCTCTCGCTTTCAGCTGGAGATATGTGTGTGTCGTTTGGACTGTAATGTGTTTTTGTGTGCGTGCGAATCCCCTGCTGGTCTGTTTCGTGCAGACACTCTAGACAGGAGAGGAGATCGTCAGCTCGGATAATGGAGCGTTTCTCCACAGCAAATGTATAAAAAGGGGGCTCCTGAAATGACAAATGATTGTGGCCTAAAACCGGCAGAGACAGACGGAGGGGGAGAGAGAAAAAAATGTATTCATTAGAAATTGCACGTGGATGGCAGAGGTACGCCGAGTGGACTTTAAGAGTGCGGCTGAATGTTGTGATGTGAATTTGTGTTTGGTGCATAAATAGAGGGAACGCATGGGAATGTGCGGAGGAGAAAAACATGTGCAAACATCTATTTCTCCATTTTCTCTTATTTTCAAACATACAGAAACACAGATCTGTTATATTCCAAAGAACGTTTGCATCTAAAAGACAGAAATCATCACTGTTTGTTTTTGCTTTTATATATTTTTACACATGAAAAGAAGATATCAAATGAAATTATGCATTTTCTTAATCATGTGGAAAATTTAGAGTGTAAGAAATTATCATTTAGCTTGAATTACGATTCAATTAATTTGAAGAGCACTTTATGTTTCTATTTATATAGCACCACACTAATGCGGTAAAAATAAAATGCATAGAGAATCAGAATCAGACTGTGCTCATGCTGTATTTCCTTTTAAATAATGAGCTTTTATGTGTCTGTAATTTGCCGCTGGTGTTAGTATCGCATTGCAGCACTGTAATATTTAAAAGGTGAAAGCTCCCAGCTGGATTTTGTCTTTTTCCTCTTACATAGAGGTATCATATCAAAACGACAGCTGTTCCATTTAATGTCCCTTTAATGTCATTTAAATCTCTAACTGTTGTGTGCAGACTGATAATCTTCCTCTTTGTGATCCACGGACTAATGACACCTCTCCTCGCTGCCTCTCTGTGGTGAAGTCTCCATCCTAATTTCTTAATGCTGAAACACAAAGACTTGGCTGCAGCGTGGCCTCGGCGGATACCCGAACTGACCAAGATTTCATTTGAATAAAGGAACAAAAAAAGGAAAGGAAAGGGGGGGGAGGTGGGAAAAATGGAGCCGGAGAGGGGAATAGCGGCAGTGCCAGGCATTTTTAAGGCAGTATTGATGAAAGACCATCATTTTAGCCAATTAAAGGGATGCAGGGAGGGAGACAGGCTTGATTTTACATTAACGGGTCGCAGCTCTGCATGCATGGAGGAAAACTAAAAAAATACACCAATCTTCGCTTCGCCGTGCACCACCACCGCAATGTCACATCCCTGATTAGTACAGGGAGGAAAATCTGGAATAATGTGTAATACCAGAGCAAAGGAGGGAGACCTTTAGAGGAGCGATCGGAGAACAGTGTCGCCTGCTATCCTGCGAACATCGCCGCTCAGCCAAAAGGTTAAGGCACGGCCTCGGCTGCTCGGCACGGATATACGGAAATTAATATACACACGTGGGAGATAAAGCACATGTTCCAGATCTACTTCATACATTTATTTCACTTAAATTTACCACAAAATAATAGATAAAAATGTGTTGAAAGATTTGAAATTTGAAAGTACCAATGAAAGGCAAGTGTATGAGGTGGCAGTCTGTTGCAGAGTATGCATTGCATTTAATTACTGGAACTCGTCAAAACACAAAACTGAAGTAGGAGAGCTTATGATGTTTTCAACGGAACAATAAGGTCCAGGGTCCATCATTTGCTCTCATCCTGGAGGACTGACGCAGATTTGTCCATTATCAACAGGTCCAACAAGTCTTCCAGCCGATGTTGAATGATGTGGATTATTGTGCTTTTTGTTTCTTATGTGCAAAGTGCATCAGTGAAGGTTTGTGTCTCCACAGGTCTGAAATAATATAATCAATGTTTAAATTATCTATGTAATGTCTTTATAATACTTTAAATTGGGTGTTTGTTAGGAAATTTTTCTTTGATCATTTCAGAAATTCAGTCTTAATAAAAGCAACTGACACACGAAAACTAAACGGTGAAGAACGAGTCGGTCTCATCTTTCTTGCCCTTTAGTTCATCCTTCCATCTTTTCATCCTCATCACCAGGCCTCAGATAAAAAGATTGTCTTATTTTCCATCTGAGCTTTTCTCTTGTTTATTCCCCCTGTTACCCACTGATCAATCCCTCCATCCTGAGAGGCCTGAGATTTCTGACTTGTGACATTCTTTTCATTCTTCTCCGGGCCGGCCATGATTGCATTGCATCGCTGGTTCTGCTGCTGAGACGCATTAATGCTTTCTCAAGGTTGACTCATATTTTCTATTCAAAAAAATGTACTTAAGCTTGTTTTAACACTCGGCTACTTTTGCTTTTTATTTTCTTTTGTTTATGTAGAATTAAATAAAAAAAAATATTTTCATTAAAAACTCAAAAAGCGTTAAATTGATCAGACTAACAAGTACTGTTGATATAGGCAAATCCTGATGTTGCTAATTCCTCTGCTTCATTGTTGTATATTTGACATTTAGAGCTCTGAAGTGTATTTACTCTTGCATAAGTAAAAGTACACGTGTAGTATTGATCCACATAAGCCAGTTTAAATAACTGATTAAAGCTTGACGTCTTGGATTTGAACTGCAGGTGAAAGGAGAGTCATTTTCTCGTGCTGTGTCAACATTGGATAATTGGATTAGCTTGATCTACATGTGAGGTGTATTAAATGATTTCTGATTCCCATCTGCTTGGGCGGTTGACTTATGTAAGAAAGGCGTCCTGTAAACACACACAGGCACAGACACACACTCACAGGCCACACGTGTGTTTGTGCTCATACACATTCAATGTATTACTCACAGATCAAATACAGGCTTCCCACCTACTTCCCTCCCCAGAGAGACTGAGTGTATGTGTTATTAACCCCAACAGCACTGCTGCTTGTCTGCCAGCATTAACCCCATTATCCTCTCCTCTTTTCCCCCCCGCACTCTTCCACTCCTCTCCTCTCTCCTCCCTCTCTTCTCCCAAAGCAGTAATGAAGTTCAATAGGTGCAGTTTTCCTCTCCTCTCTCATGCGCTTATTCTTTCCTCGTTTTCCCCGCTCCCTCCATCTCTCTACAGTTGGCTGTGGCAGAGGTTAGACAAGCACACTCTCTCTCTCTCTCTCTCTCTCTTCTCTCTCTCTCTCTCTCTCTCTCTCTCTCTCCATCCTCCCCTCCCTCCCTCTCCCTCCCTCCCTCTCGTCCTCACCAGGTCCCAGAGGTGCTTTCTGCTTAACGAGGCTGGATATCTGTTTCCTAAAATCAATCGTCTGTCTTAAACGAACATCCCGACCATCTGCTTCAGGGCTTACACACACACACACACACACACACACACACACACACACACACACACACACACACACACACACACACACACACACACACACACACACACAAAACACAAACACACACACAAACTGCCTTTGCCTTGCAGGACCTCCAATCCCAATATTTGTTGAGTGTGTGATCCAGCAGGCTCCTCGAGGGCCGCAGAGAGCCCATGTTGAGGTCCTCCCGAGGCCCCTCACACTGCCTGGCTGGGGGCCTCGCACTTGGCTCCGCTCCCTCCCTCCTTTCTTCTCGCTCTCTCCCTCTGTCGCTTTTCTGTTTGATTAATCTCTAAATCTGTGTGACACATGGACGAGGCTCTGAGACTCTGCCAGATCTGTGTGTGTTTGTGTGTGTATGAGTGTGAATATGTGTAAGTGTGTGTGTTGGGAGGAAAAAAAAGTGAAATGCACAGCTAATCCTTTTAGCAAGCTGTTAGCTGTTGTATTGTGTTTGGTTGGTAACAGAGGCTGCGACAATCTCACGTCTTTATAAGAGACTCTCACCCGTGTTGACCTTCTGACCTTTCAGCTCGGGGATGAAGGAATGTCTCCAAGAATCCAAAACTTGTTCCTCGACATCCTATCATATCAAAATGCACCTCTTTTCTAAGCATTCTTACCCACCATTTTATTTTACCATATATATTGCACATATTTGGAACAACAACGAAAACACTGCCTTGAAAATGGCTTTAAATGTTTTTTTTTTGTTATTGTGTCTACATTACTTTGTTAACAACTCAGGAGAGCACACACCTTCTCCAAGGTCCAATTTGTTTTTTCATTAAAATTCATGAATTATTTTCTGGGAAATCAGGGAAAATAAAATAAAATAAAGTCAATGTTCAATGTTAGACTTTGATGGACATTTTAAGTCCCTTTGATTTAAAATAGTAAAAAGCCACTGATGTTGAGGTTCATGGTTGGTGCGTGACCTCTGTTTTTTCTTTCACTGTACTGTGACAATAAATACACAGTTTTAACTCGTTAAGTGGTTTTATTGTTTCGCCTTTTGACATCTTTGAAATCTGCTTCAGCTGTAAGAGGTATCATGTAAAGGAATATATTGTCTTAGTGAGAGAGGGCGAAATAAAAAAACTATTTGGTCATTACTATTATCCAAGTAAATGTCGTGAACTACACCTTTTCTGGTCTGCAGGATAAAATGTTCCACAAATGATGTCAAACGAAACTGTTGTGTGGAGGCTGTAGTCACTGGACAACTTGAGACACTCAAGGGTGGCAGCTTTTTCTCAGAAGAAATCTGATGCAGTTTAAATTTACAGAACAACAGAGGAGAGAAAGGAAAAGAGCTGATAAACTTTTGTGTTCAACTCCACAGAAAAGGTCTCTGCTCAGACAGACCCTTTCTTATTATAGTGATAATAATATTCATATAGCAGCCAGTCAACACGCTGTATTGTCACCTGTTGACAGAAGGAAGGACGATGTCCTCTAACAAGACAATTGGATTTGCTTCATGCAATAAAAGGCAAATAGAGTCAAACTCGGGGTGGAACATAAAATTATTTCTCGTATTTAATGACATGAAAATAGTCAAATTCCATGATAGGAGATTCGGCCCAGTGCAGTCGCCATCACCCTTTACAACCCCTCCTCTCTCAAGTCTCTATTGTATTCCTCTGTTCCTCGCACCCCCACAACCCCCTTCAGTAATTACACGCAAAGTCAAAAGACGGTGCTGTCAATCAAACACTCAACTGTCACTTTCTCCGCTTTGTCTCTCTCATATCTGTCCATCTGTCTCCGTCTCTGCTGATTTGAGACTCGGCTGTCAGAGCAGTGCTCCTCTGCAGTCACTCAGCTAGGTTTTGTGTTGGTGTGTCTGTGCATTTGTGGGTGGGTGGGTGTGTGTGTGGGTGAATGTGTATGTATGCATGTTTAGTGGCATTCAATCTTGTTAGTTAGTCTTTCTCTATAGGCAGCAATAACAGTAGAACGAGTGCGTACCCTATATGCACACTGTTTATACCGCTATCAGGCAATGCTAACTTTTTTAATATTGTAATAAGGCCAATTCATAGTGAAGCTATTTATACCATTTGATGACAAATGATTGATTCATCTAAATATCTAAATAAGCTGTAGATCATGTTACTTACTACACGATATGACTTCATTTTCTGACTTCATAGTGACATTTTGATGACATCATTTCTACCATGGGATCATAAATGAATTTTTGACTATTAAAGATAAGATGGATAATCATTTTGTGATCAATGTAAGATCTGGCTCTTCATTATTTGCAGAGATAACTTGGAAAGTGTTACAAAGGATTCCAGCGACGACCCGGAGTCACTGCACAAAAGTGTCCATGAAAACATCCTCTCTGTTGTTTCTACACAACAAAGATCATTTTCCCACTTCTGTCTCACCGATGCCTTCACACACGGCCAAGGCTCCTTTGGAAGAACGGTATTTAGTGACACGAGCTGACACTCTGATCATCAGTGGATTTTTCTGGAGTGGTTTCAGACGTTTCTTAAGATGTTATGATTCATTTTGACATGTTTTTCTTTTTTTTTTTGCTGCGGCCCGAGCATCTGTTTTACTTAAGTGGCTTCTGAGGAAATTGGAAGTCTCAATTTTTGAGTGCTCACAGGGCTTTTACCTGCTCACGGGTTTCCACACAGCATTTGTTTTGATTAATGAAACGTAAAAATACCAGAAAGTTAAACAATTATCGTGCAAATCCCAAATTACATGTTGCAGATTTTGTGAGACAGGTCTGTGGAGTCTGTCTTATCTGTTGTGAATCCAAGCTGAGACACTTGCCAAACCAACATATGCTATTTTTGGAATCAAAGGTTCATTTTGTTTCTGCAAAAGTTTATTTTGACTATTGTTTACTAGAACAGAGCCCGTTCAAAACCTGACTGTGTGTGACTGGGCTCTTTACTCGGCCTGTGGGGATGCTGGTTGCAAATGAAGACCTGCTTGCTGGATGTCCACAGATCCAGAATCAGCTGTTGTTGCCGTTGCCTTGAACGCGATGTTGTTGTGATCGAGAACATTGTTTACCTTATTGAGTCCCAGCCGCTGCTGCTATAGAGCGCTGGTCACTGTTTAATTCAATTTTTTTTTATATTGAACATGTTATGTGTCCAAATCGCACGACTGACACTGCATTTCTTGGGGCCTTATCAATACACAGGACAAATGTGAAGCTGAAAAGATGAATGGCTCTCGAGATATGCTGCAGAGAGACAGACAGAGATTTCTGGAATCGTTAGATGATAGATGATCATCTTTTAAACATTCTCAAGTTTTTCATAACGGCAGCTCGGTTCAAAATGAAGCTTGTGAGACACACACACACACACACACACACACACACACACACACACACACACACACACACACACACACACACACACACACACACACACACACTAAGCAAGTGAGTGCGGGGCTAATAGGGTTAATTGTCATGTAAAACCATCACTGCAGTCAACTTCACGGCCAATCACTCAAAATCTCTCACTCACACACACATATTTACACACCCTCCCACGGGATCTTGCCTTGCCCAGATGGCTTTTTTCCCGGTGGCTGTGTGCTGTAGTGTGTGTGTGTGTGTGTGTGTGTGTGTGTGTGTGTTTGTCAGTCTGAGTGTGTGTGTGAGACTCTGGTAGGCCACAAGGGGCTTTGTGGTGAACAAGGCGCATCTTCTCCGTCTAATTAATTTACTATTATATAGCACCTGTTTCAGGCTAGATAGAGCTGGGGGCACACACACACACACACACACACACACACACACACACACACACACACACTCATGCACATACTGATGAAATGGAGAGGTTTTTTTGGGGGGGGGGCAAGACTAAGAGGCAGGGATAGACGGATGAGGAAAGAGGAGAAAATAAAAGACAGAGGGGAGAAACGAGGGACACAGGAAAGGGTGAGGAGGAGAGAAGGATGGAGGGAGAGGAGGAGGAGGAGGATGAGGGTGAATGAAAAGGCAGGAGGAGGGAGAGCGGGGCTGTGGAGAGAGGGGGAGGAGGGAGACGGTAATAAATGGGTTTTGAACTGATTATATTAAGCCGATCCTTTTGATCATGTTTAAGGCCTTAAAATGGAAATATGTTTTCTCTGATGGGGAAGGGGGGGGTGGGGGAGGAGGGAGGGCAGCTCATTACATTTCAACACTAGAAAAAAAATCACACAATACATGTCAGTTTCAGACAGTCGCCCTCATCGGTCCCATGATTGTAGATGTGGCACCTTTCTGTCCCTTTTTCACGACATAAACATTTGGTATCTGCGTGACTGGATGTTTTATTTGTCTCGTTCATTGTCACCGGTCCGTCTTCTTTCTTTCTGTCTTCCTTGTCCTCTTTGGTAAACTGTAATATTCCTCTACTTCTCACTGTCTCAAAGCCACTGAAAACCTATTTTTGCCTTTACTTTCTTATTTTACTCACTGGATTCTCTAAATTAATGCTCAACAAACTCCTTCAGGCAGAGCTGAAAGATATTTGTTTATTTCAGATGAGTATTCTTTCTGATTTCTTCTTACACGGCTCGAAGTCTAATGATTGCTGCCTCATGTAGTAAATTAGCTGTTTTTTTAAAGCTCAACTGTTTTTGTTGCATTGTAAACACAATCACACACGGTTTGGTTTGGAAAATACTATTTTCTTTGTGCTTGAAATGAGCTTGTATTGCGCTGCTTGAATTAGAAATATTGGTTCTCTGTTCCTTTCCTGAACCAGGGGAAACAGGCCAGAGTCCAAGGTCTGCTTTGTACCTTGAACCCCCCGACCGTGGTAGTCACTAGTTACACATAACAAAAAGGACTCGTCATCAGCGTGGCAGTGGTTTGGCTTTGAACAGTCATATTTCTCCAAGCAAAGTTATTTACAAACTTCATCAGATAATGCGTCAAATCGCTTGAACCTCTGCGACATCTTCAACTCACAGGTTTTCCTGTAAGATCTGAGAAGATAAAAGCCTCAAATGATTGAAAGAGGTGACTCAAGCAGTACAATATTATCTAGTTCAGGTTGTGTTGCCTTTCAGAGACGTGGACAATTTAAGACTGATTCACACTTTTAATACCCCGTATGATCTGTTTCTGTTTTTAATGCCATAGGCTGGTTCAAGGCTGGATGTTCTCTGCCAATCGATATTAGAGGCAGCGATTCGGTTGTGGATTCTGATTTTGTGTTAAAAAAGATTGTGATATGTTTTTTTGTGAAGATCACCCACTACTAACTGACAAACGGTAACTTTAATCATGATAAAACAGTATTGATGAATAACATTTCATTCATTTTGAGGATGATTTGTTATTTCCCACTGTCTGTCATGCTAACCGAGTTACACATCAGCCCCAGAGCTCACTGCACTTTAAATAAACACAGTGCTTTCCATCTGTGTAAATGGGTAAAATAAAGCATCGATGATACGAGAACAACTCCGCTCCCAGCACTGTGACACGCTGCCTTCTCATCTCTCTCTTTCTCTTTCTGAGTTCATTAGTTTCCAGACGGGTGCTCCTCCCGGATTACCATAACCCGTCAGCCGTGAAACACCACAAAACAATTTTCTGCTTGTATAAAAAAAAAAGAGGAGGAAGAGAAAAAAGCAACCCACCTCGCTCGGCTGCCTCCCACCGCCACAGAGAGGAGAGAGGGCGTGGAGGTTATGCTACCTGTATGTTTTTCTAATGAACATCACACTGAACTAATAAAAACACGTCAGGCAGAGACAGACGCTCAGAGTAAAGGGGGAGGATGGAAGTACAGGTGATAACTAGTTAAAATATTTAAATATTGTATTTAAATACTTGTATATGGTTTCCTGCTGGGAGCAGTCAAATGAGCTGTATAATAAAATGTAATGAAATCAATCTGCCAACACTAAAATGATAATGTTAAAGGAAATACTGCTTTATTCCTACTTGGATCTTATGTGTGGATGATGAGTACCTCTGCCAAGGAGGAGGTTATGTTTTTATCTGCGATTGTTTGTTAGTTTGCAGGATTACGCAAAAACTACTCAACAGATTTTCATGAATTTTTGTGGACGGGTGGAGCAGGACCCAAGAACTCATTAAAAGATTAAAGATTAAACGAGCAGATCTAAGATGTTAGGCATTATCCTTTGTAAAAGTATGCACTCGTTGAGCTGCCCTCTAGATTTTGTTTGTTTGAATAACTCTGTAACAGGGCAGGACAAACGAGCCGTTGGACAATCAGACCGAATGTATGAAACCCCTGTGGTCCAAAAAAGACATTTTACAACATATCTCTCTCTAAGTAATAGAGCAAAAGAGATCGGCTGAAGCTTATATTGATCTTCTTCAAAATTTACTGAATCTGAAACATGTATTTCATCTGGTCAACCCAACCGTCAATAGCACCGACCTGTTCCCTCTTGTTTAGTTACAACTCTTATGATGAAGACATGATTTCAGGTTGTGTGTCCCTCAACTTGGCCTTCTCTGTCTTCCCATGATGCTTTGTGCTGTTTAGCTTTGATTTCCTGACGACCAGTTGGCGCTGATAAAGCCACTTGCTCCATCTGAGGTGGCCTCTCACTGTTTCAACACCGTCCATTTACCTTCCGCTCCCCGTATTTGTTCTGATAAAATCGCTCTCCCTGCAATTAAAAGCCACACTCCTCGGTGTTGACAGTAGAGAACGCTGGAGGTATATTCCCGTAATCATTGACCTATTAGTTTTGGTTGGGTGGCTCTTTTCTCCTGAAACATGGAAGGTACTTTCAAAACTGGACATTTACTCTCACGTAGACAAACATGAGCAGGACCACGTGAACCGTTGAGATGGTTAAAATGTCTCTTTCCTCCAAACCCTCTCCTTTGAGTGGTTATTAGAAATACATTACACAAAAGCTCTTCTTTCTGTATCCACTTTAAGGACTAATGTGGATCTAAGGCCCCTTATGTTCCTATTTCCTGGTGGTTTTCTTCTCGACCCATTTGTAATTTTAAACATTTCATCAGCTTTGTCTGGGCTGTTTTTAGAAGCATTTTTTCAGTCTCAGTTCAGTTACAGGTAGGATTAAAATATTCTGTCGCTTCCGTTACAGTAATATATGCAGTATTTACCGAGTTTGATGCCAGCAGCTGTGTGTGTGTGTGTGTGTGCGTTTGAAATGTGCAATAGATCCTCTAGAGGTTGTTTGTGCCTGTTTATCCGCTGTGATCCCTCTCTGTTGTCAGGCTAAAGGGGATCTGTCATACACACACACACACACACACACACACACACACACACACACACACACACACACACACACACACACACACACACACACACACACACACACACACACACACACACACACTGTAGGTCTGTCACTGGCTTTTTTCACTGCAGCTCTGGTTTTTAAGGACAATGTTCACATCCAGACATTCACAGTGATATGTTACATCCACAGCAATGGTCCAGCTATCGACCTTATTAGTATTTATGTGTAGTTGTTCGGTATTTTAGTCTGATTATGATTCACGTCAACATTACGTCCTGCTGCTTGCGACTCAAACCCAGGGCAGGTGTCGTCAAGCAGATGGTAACTGCTTCATGTCAGTGTCACAAAATGCTGTGAGAACTCAGACAGGACGTTATTATATATTATTATTATAAGATGTACATGTCCACATAAAGTGCTTAATGTTGGAATACTCCACATGTCTTCATTGCATTATTGCTAACTCCGGTGTGACCTTGATCAGATAACATGGCAGTGTCTTAATCTGGTTAATATTAGTGTCCATGTAAACATAGTCAATTAGAACTGACCAGCAGATTCTCCATCTCTGAACCTGGAGCTAATAGGCTGATACTAAAATCTCATAACAATATAGACTGATCTTGTTTTTTAACATAAAAAAGGTAAAGATGTCAGAACGTGCTTTTCTTTTTACTGCATATTTATGTCCTTTTTTAATTTTGATCAACAAATGAACTGTAAAGAACTTCTGAGCTGTGCTTTCTATAAGAAAACCTCATTAACTGTAAATTTCTAAAGGTTGTTGGGTGTGTGTTGGCAAGAAAAGTGAAAGTAAAAACGATAAAATACACATACATTGTCAAACACATGCCATCAAAGTGTCGGCTGGGCTGTTACGACCTGCTGTGATTTCAATTTGTGGATCACAATGGTGAAGGAATTAGTCTTGATGTTTGTGGCTGCAAATCTAATACCTTGTAGCTATAAGTCGCAAATCAAATTTTTACAGAAAAACACAAACTCCCGCACACACACACACACACACGGATGCACACAGTCGTGTTCACCTCCAACAAGCAGTTGTTTTCCATCCTAATATTTATTTTCTCACTTTCTCCATCCTCTCATTTCCACATCAATGAGTGTGTGTGTGTGTGTGCACACGCGCGCATGCACGCAGGTGATTACAGTCTGAAGGTTCCCCTACTTACCTTGGTTTGAACAATAGGGAGCTGTGAATAGGAGCTGCTCACGTGGTTTACTATAATGGCCTTCCAGGGCCAGACACTTGCTGTGTGTATGTGTGTATGTGTGTGAGAGAGAGAGAGAGTGTGTGTGTGCGTGCGCTTGTGTGTGTGAGAGACGTATAGAGACAATGCATGTGCTGTTGCCTGTATAATTACAGGCGTAATCTTACTATGCAGATGGTTTCATTCACCAGAGTGGGGGAGAGATGTAATGACATAAAGAGTATAGGTTGCAATATATTAAGAATAATATAGGCTTATTCTGGGGTGTGCAGTTGTAATGGCAGCCCCTGACACATGGCACGGACTGAGAGAGGTGAAATTACAGTGTATCATGGGACTGTGAAAATGATGAGGAATAATGGCTGTAGTTCAGTGGGCACATGTGACACACGGCTCCTACAGGGTGAAAAGCCACATTCCACTCAGTTTGTGGTACCCAGCAGCTCTGTTTCTCTTAGTGAATCAGGACCATGCATGAGGTCTGCGTTCCTTAAAGGTCTAATGTCTTTCAATGCAACTGGAAGATGCAACTGTTTGTACATTTTGACTGAATTTTAAATGGATTCAGCTTGAAATCCCTGTGGCATCTTCACAGCTTCACACTCTGATGTGCATTTTGCTTGATCTGGTTCAAAATGAGCAGTGAAATGAATATAATTGTGTTTTCATCTGTTTGTTATGTAGCAGGATTACACACACAAAAAAACTACTGTACCAATTCCCATGACATTTTGTGGAGGGGGTGGGTATGACCTGAGAAAGGACCCACTAATTAAACAGGTGGATCATGGATCCACCTGTTTAATTAGTGGGTCAGTGAGCTTATTTTCTTTTACATGGAAACATAGGGTGTTAGCCTTGGTGGAGATATGTGGTCTCCGAGCTTCCTTCTACTTCAGTTATGCATCAGTGAGAAATGCTTGTTTGCTTCCTTGTTATTGGCAAAAGAAGCTATGCATCTGCTGGTGACACTTTACGGTTGAAATGTCAAGGCATGTGTCAAGTAGACCTGTTGTCGTTTGCATAACAAGACACAAATATACGTTACTTCCATTTTGAAACCGTTGCTGAATCCTCTTCCAGTTCTGCCCGTTGCCTGTTTGAGATGGTGATTGGTCTGTGGTGTTGCTGGTGGCAGCTTTGTTGAAACAGTTTCACACTGAAAGGACAGAAAACGCAGAGCACCACATGAATGGGTTTCTTTCTAAAATACTCCTACACGTTAGATGATGGAGGGTGAGATGTTCAAGTTGCATCTTGTTTTTCAGTTGAATCGTGACTGATGACATCTCTCATGTCGTTGAGTCCCAGCCCATAATGCTAAAGAGCTCAGTGTATTAATATTGAATGTTTTTTGCTCTTCTTTGGGCCACTAGCAACACATCAGCCAAGTTTCAAGTAGCCCTGATAAAAGATTCCACATATTATAGTATAACTTATTCAGGTCTAACTTGTGTGAATTGTACCTCTGGAATTTGTCGGGCTTCGTTACTCAGAAAAAGGGCACAATGAAAGAAACTGATGAACAACAATAGTGATAAAGAGAAACTCTTCTCCAAGGACTGATTTCAATGCTCCTTGGTGTATGTATAGAATATTAAATGGTTTTGTAGATATGGGCATTGGACACCAAGAAACTTCATATTGAGCTTTTAAAGCAAGAAGTACCATTAGAAACCTTGAAGTAATATGTAAATGGATTTGTTCCTCTGATAAAGTTTGGATTTACTTCACCTGAAGTTCACCTGAGTTTGTTCATCATCATGTCCCCAACACAACTTCCTTCTTACTGCTGATTGGTGGCGTCTCCAGTGATAATTGGACTGTGAACTGAACAGTCTTCAATCGCGGGTTAATTTTGTTGACTCTATATTTTCTTTCCAGTAATAAAATCTCCTCTCTTGTGGGTTAAGATCAGTGTCTGGCCCACAGTGTTGGAGATAAACCCAACAATCCTGCAGACTTTCCACTGCTCCCTCTCTCTCTCTCTTCGTTGCTGTATATCTCTTTCCTCCCTCGCTCATTGTCTAGAAAAGATTACAGTGGGAGAGATACTTTGGGAGAGAGAGAGATGGAGGAAGGGGGGAGAGTTGGAATCCTCAAGCTAAGTAGCAGCCAGTTAATGTACTGAGGGATAATACAACGTGTCCACAGGCAGCGTCTTTATGTCCGATGTGTTTTTACCAGCTTCTCAACAGCTTGGCAGTGTTTACACACTCTAATAACAAGTGCCGTCTTTCAGGGACCCTTCGGTTCATTCACCATTCAACCGCCAGTCCAGCTTTAGCCTAATCCCCTCCCCCCCTCGGCACACCACTCCCATACAAAACACAAGATTTCAATTTTTTCACTGTAATTGCCTGGTTTTTAATTCCACGCACGCCATCAAGCCAAGATTGGAGCTCTAGCCAGATTTCAGGGAGGGGAGGTCATCCGGGGACTGTTGGGCAGCGAAGATTTTGGGGCGGGAGCGGCACAGATTTGGGCGGCTTGGATGTGGCACTGGGCGAAAAAGGGAAGTTGTTTGAAAGTGGTCTGCGTGGCTACGATAAAAAGTAAGAAATTAAAACGTCTTAGTTTCCAAACGACTGAAACTCGCCGCCGTCCGTTGTGTCGGCGCGAGCAGCGCGAGAGTAATCTGCTTTGTGCAATGAGAGCGGCCCGCTGGGGCGTGGATGGAGGGATGGACTGAGCAGAAAGTGGCAGAAGAGCGGAGAAATTAGTTTGTGGGTGATATTTAACGTAAACTTTCATCTGTGGTATGAGGCTGCTGTGTGGTCATCGAGCAGCTGTCACAACTAAATGCCACCACGGCCTCATGATTGTTACTAATGTAAAAAACAACATTTTCACTTCAGTCACAAATTTATCTTTTCTACATTGTTAGAACTGATTTTTGTTAAATCATCTGATATGAGCCTTTCACACGTCAGTATCTGAGTATCTTTTTAGAGAATAAACAATGCAGAAAGATGTGCATTGTGCATTAAAAGTGTACATTTTATAAATTTAAGTTCCATATGCTTAGTAACAATTGTGTCTTCTTATTCTTATTTGTCAATTTTAATAAAGTTTATGGTTAAACTGGAAAATATCAAGCCTCAATTACATTTCTTTGTCTTTAGGGTTTGATAACTACATCTTAGAAATCATCGCCCATATTTGTTTAATTTATATATAAACTGATGAATTTGAATCGAAAGATATTTTCTTCCAAAATCCATATTGGTCGGGCTCCCTATTTTGTGTCACATGAAGTGACAGTGGAGGCTTTTAAGGCACTGATGTAATATGGAGATGACCACTGCACCTACAACTGTGGTTTGACTGGGATCCATTGTGTGACTCACCTCTGTAAACAAGGTCGTCACACTTCGTCTGCTGTGATGATCTGATTGTGGCTTCTCTAAACTGACTCTGCTCACACTCAGCTGATGTAAAACACATTCACAATGCATCTCTCGGTCTCATTCACCCCCCCACCCTCTTCAAGTGGACTGGATAAAAAGGTTTGATTTTCTTTTTAATTTGGCTTCTGCTTGGAATTGTTTCCAAAACTCACTCACTGTCTCGTTCTCTTCCTTTCTCTCACCCCGTCTCCTCTGCACCTGGTAGCGCCCCACAGATGTGCGCTCGCCACGCTGTATATCCGTGCGATCAACAACACCATCTCCATCGTCAGACCCAGGATCAGTTAAAACAATCAGGCAGCATTTAAGCTGAGTGCAGGCCAGCTGCACTGCCCATTACCTCCATTCACACACACACACACACACTTGCTCTTGTAGCTTGCACACGCACATCAATGAATACACTATCCACGAGAGTCATTATTCTTCATTTCCTGCCTATGCTTAAGGTTTGAGTCTTTCCTGCTCATCATTACGCTGCTTTAATTGCACCTCAACGTTCAAACAAAAGATGGATATTGTGACAATCGCAGTGGTTGTGTTCGTCCCTTCAGAGTCTCAGATTAATTGCTATAGTGAGGATGAGGGAAAGCCATTTTCCAGAGGGACGGCCGAACACGCCTCGCCATCACGCCAGTTTCCTCTATACACGTTGTAAGGGAACACTGCAGCTCTGTCATTATTGGATAGAAGATATGCCCTAGTTTTGATATGTGTCTGGCGTCGGTCACTATCTCTTTACGTTTTGTGTGTTTCTGGTGATTCTTTTAGAAAGTAAAAGTGTAATTATGTAGAGGTTAACCTTTGTGTGTGCTAAACAGTTACAGAAGCTTATCAATAGTTTTTGAGTTACCCATGGCTGGAGGTGAAATTACCAGCCAGGCTCCAGAAAACTGCAAATGTATTTAATGCCTCTGGTGAACATGTTGATTATCCTGAGATGAGGATGGTTGGATCGGCCTCTGCGGGGTGGGGGTGGGGGTGAGGTCTCTAAATAAATCTCAGCCTGTGTGTCCATGTGTGTTACACTCGTGTAGAGATGTGGTCAACATGACAGAGCGTGCTTCATCAATCCCCTGCAGGTC
Source organism: Hippoglossus stenolepis (assembly GCF_022539355.2). Taxonomy (NCBI): domain Eukaryota; kingdom Metazoa; phylum Chordata; class Actinopteri; order Pleuronectiformes; family Pleuronectidae; genus Hippoglossus; species Hippoglossus stenolepis. The sequence continues at coordinate 4,619,585 of NC_061496.1, forward strand.
CTAACCTGTGATACTGAGATGACCCACAGGCCTGAGAGGTTAATAAACTATCCCAGCTCTGTAATTGACAAGCACACACACACACACACACACACACACACACACACACACACACACACACACACACACACACACACACACACACACACACACACACACACACACTGACAGACCTCTTTTCGCTCTTTTGTCGTTGGATTCCTGCACCTCTCCCTCCATCGCTGATCCCTACCCCCCCATTTCACACTGGATGAGGTGTGTGTGTCTGTTGTGTATCATTCCTCATGCGGAGCCTTGGCGAAACTATCAGTGTTATCTGCTAACTTTACCACCTGTGTTAAATTGAAGGCAGTGATGTGGAAGAGGCGTCTACCCTCCTTTTCTCTTTTCTCTCTCATCCTATCTCGCTCTCTCTCCCCACCTTCCATTCATTCTTTTCTCTACCCTCCCTTCTTCCTCCCTTTTTTGTCTATTCCCCTCAGCCCTTTTACCCCATCTTTTACCTCTCTCTTTCCCTCTCCCTCTGTATCATCCTCCTTTTAAAGTGTGTGTGTGTGTGTGTGTGTGTGTGAGAGACGAGCAGCGTGGGAGGTTCAGGGGTTTTCGATGCCCATAAATGAGCAGAGCCAGCACGAGTCTGGTTTAGAGGAGTCACCATGGACATACTTTAACAGTCTGACCTTTCAACAGGATGCAAACTACTGACAACCTGCTCACGATCTGTGACTCTACTATTGTGATGTCACAGGGGCTTCGGGTTTATTCATTGGGCATTTTATTACTCGATCAATGCTAATAAATAGTCTTTTCAGGTGTTCTGCAGGTTAAAAACAAGTCTCTAAATGTATTAAAGTCTTATATTTCATTTCAAATTTATTTTAACCCATTTCGCCGATATAAATGTTAAGTAAAAAGATATATTTCTTTAACTGGTTTATCAATTTGCTGCATGCAGGTCAACGTTAATATTATAAGGAGTTACATACAGCAATTGAAGGATAGACAAATGTGATCAGTACTGACTTTCATTGATTTATCTGTCTTTGGCTTTTGATGTCTGAAAAAGTTATAAATCTAATGAGATGAACCCTGAAGAACCTGTCAACAATTTGTTCTACAGTTGCAACAACCAACACACACACGCACACACACTTGCACACACACACAATCTCTGAGATGTTCTTCCCATGTAATGGTGCAGAGTGCATCAGTAGCAGAGCAGAAAGATTTTATTTGTGCGTGTGTGTGTGTGTGTGTTGCGCCCCCTGTGATAGAGCATGTACCATGACTCTATAGAAATCTATCTCCCTCAGTAGATTTCACCCCTCAGTTCGTTTCCTTAATGACTAAAACAGCAGCCCTCCTCTCTCTTTGTGTGTAAGCCAGAGCTGTGACACACACACACACACACACACACACACACACACACACACACACACACACACACACACACACACACACACACACACACACACACACACACACACACACACACACACACAATCATGCATGGACGTATGTTTCCATTCATCTGTTTTATGCATATTCTGACTTTGCATACAAACCTGAATAAAAAATACCATCTATATTTATATATATATATATATATAGTCTCTACATTTACAGAGTAACATAGAGAAAATTAAAACAGAGGAATTTTGTGACGAAAGAGGGAAACACTCTAAAACACTTTTAAAAGGAAGAAACTTCAAGCACATCCACTCATGTTTGGCGGCTCGAGGAAACAGGGAGAGGAGAGAGAAGAGATGTGTGTCTCCTAGTTTAATTTCCAGGAGTACAAGACTTTAAGTGTGTTGCTGCCACCCACTGTTACATCCTCTCTTATCACACATTGCACCACAATCTGCAGTTTTTACAGAAACTTCCCAATGCCTTGATCATTTTAAGAAGGAATCTTTGAGACAAGCGGGAGTTTTCTTTGTTTTAGCACAAAATGAAACCTGTAAAGTATGATTCACATTCTGTGGAGTGTAAAATATCTTTTCTGAATGATTCTACTTGAAGATTTTTGACGGACGCCACTTGAATGTCGAATGCGAGTCACTGCAACCTGATTGTAACGTTGCTTAAATGTGTTGGTCTCATATCCTGTTGTAGTTTGTCTTTGTACAGCCTGTTCTCATCAGTCTGCACTTTTTTCCAAATGTCACATTGAGACCTTGCTCTTTACACACAAATCAGGTGTCTGACCTGAAGGCATGAAATCAAACGCAGAAAGCTGACGGGGCTAAAACAAAGCAGACTTTCCTCATTTGTCTTCATGTGCTTGGAAGCAGCTCTGCACCAGCACCACCCTGTGAAGTATAACAAATACTGTAGGTGAATGTTCAGTGGAAACACATCAGAAAGTTTCTCTTTAGTCTTTAAATTGCTTTTGTCAAGGAGCCACTTGGTCGAGTCTTCTTCGATTATAGCTCCTTCATGTGTGCATGTATGTGCCCTCCATCTGTAGTGTATATGGGTTTTGAGAGGATGGGGGGTGAGGGGAGGGAGGTGTTGGGAGTGCATATATAGATATATACCTCAGTAACCCCACACATAGAGAGGGAGACTAGGACAGAGTGGGAGAGATGGGGATGAAATCTATTGAAGTGGTTCTGTAAAATAGACTTTGTTCAGGTAGTCACTTTGTTTTCATGCTGATAATATTCATTTAGGGAGGGAGATCTCTCTTCCTTTTCTTCTCTGCTCCTCTTCCTCGTCTTGCTCTCCCTGGTTTAGCTCCTGGCCGCGGGATTAGCCGCCAGAGAAAATGCAGGGTAAAATTAGCCTCCGGCTGTCCCCGCCGGCCGCGACCATTGATTTTCTGCCACAGATGGAGAAAAAACGCTGGTGCTTAATGTTCTTAATACCACCACATAGAAGGTTTTTTTTATTTATTATTCTCTAGGTTTTTGTTTAGCCACTTCTCTTCCCCATGCTTATGGTCTGGAATGGAACTACACCCAGATTGTTTTTTATTTTCTATTATTATTACACAATAAACATATATACAGGTATTATTTTCAAAATACATTCATGTCCCATTATAATGATGGTTTACTCCTAAAAAGTCAGTCAAAACAGTTTTCATATCAGCCTGGTGTCACTGGTTAGGTCTTGTTATATTTGTTGATTTTTGTGGTAAATGTGCTTGATTTGATCACTGGTATCGGTTGTGTTAATTTCATTTAATATTTCAATTAACATTTGTGTCAGAATGTGTTGGTCAGGCCGGTAATCATACCTTCAGCATCATTTTCTTTAGACCGTTCTTGAACAGCTGCAAAATTTAATATTTGGAAACTCCAGCCTCGTTTGAACTCTTTTCAGGAATTCCACCTGATCCATAGTCCTATTAGGATTGTGTCACTTGAAAAATATATAATACACATAATATGATACCCAGGTAAGAATAATATTACACTTGTCCACAGTCAACTGTACCCAGATTCTCCCTCAGCACACTCTCACACACACGTACACACCACCACAACTAGTTTTCTTTCATATTGAGATTATCTCTCCCTTCCATATTCCATACGACTGACCCATGAGAGTTATGTGATGTGGATAATTGCTTTGAGACAAACCATCTGATTGTCTTCTGCCTGGTCTTGGGACTTGTGCGTAAACCAGTGCAGAGGAAGCAGATGTCTGCCGTTTGTATTTGGTTTCTTGCCAGCAGCTTAATTATTCCATTGTTCCGAGTACCTGGTGTATAACTCTGAAAAGAGGTTCCTGCAGCACAGATTGAGAAGCTCCGCTATCGACCACTGATTACCGCGTCTTGAAGGTGTTTAGCTCCTTCCTGCTATAAGAGGTTATTTACGAGGGATGCTTAGCTGCCTCTTCGGTCTCCTGGGCAGCTGTAGAAAACTCACCTGGCCTTCCGGTGTGAATTTGTACGCCTAGCTTGTTGGACGTGTAGTGTGGCTGCCAAGCAGAGGGTCGGTTGAGAGAGCATCTCAGACCTTTAGCATGGATCCCACTGTGGGTTGGACACCTGCCTCTTTATGGTTTGATGAGGCGATGGGCAGCAGACTGCTTCATTTCCTCTGTCCAAAGCAAACGTGAGGGAAAGCACCAGACAGGTTTACATCCAACTGGAGTGCATATTTATACCACATGGGAAATCGTTCAGAGAGCTATTTTATCTAATGATAATCAGTGAATCTACTTTATAGTAAGTAATTATGTTTGTCACCATAGGAAGATACAGAACATGCAACTGGGTGAGACGGGTCTTTTTAATCAGGGACCCTCCGTTACATATGTAACAGTCCACTCAGAAAATGAAACAAAAAGACACTTTCTTTCTTTTGTTCACACAAAGCGATGATGTGAAATGATGCATTTTCCATTAATTTCTCTCTGATATGGATTTTTATCCAGACCATGAGTAAACAGGAGCATTGTGACAAAAAAAAGCAGTGGATTTGTGTCCATTGATTTGAGGCGTGAACACAAATTAAACTAATGTAATTAAAATGGCTCAGAATGGTCTATAGAATTACTCAGGGTGTAAACAACCTGCATTTGCAGTTGTATTCATGATGCTGAAAAGATATTTATGACCAACATGTGCTCACTTTGAGATTGTAGACTTGTGAGTGAACCGATGTCTGACACTATTAGATGGACAAACAGATTTCTTGTCTTTCTCCTTCTATGTCAAATTGTTCCACGTTAATTAGACTTTTGGAATAGTCCATAATTCGTTGTAGATTCAGACCAGCGGAATGCAAGGACAAAAAAGCAATGAAGCATAAATGCATTTCATTGCATTTCCTTGAGTCTGCATCAAGTTCCTTCAGTGTTATTAGTACGTCCATTAGATGCACACTTTATGTAAAACTCTGTCGGAGTCAGAGAGGTTAGTTTCTTTCCTTCTCTGTCTTTCAGTTTTCCACTTTGGATAATCTCTTTTCTTTCTTTCTCCCCAGCACTCAGCGTTAGCCGCCTCTCCTCTCGCTCCGGTCGTGTCATCTTGTTCGTTCCCCACCTATCTGTTCGGCTACATCTCCAAGATGCTGTAATTTCCTTGGCCCGGCTTGATGTTTATTGTGAGGCTGAAATTGAAAATGGCCTGTAATGGAGCGAGCCTCGCAGCCCCGGGACCAATTCACAATCTAAATGACTTGCTCCTTTTCAATGGCATCGACTGGAGGGCTCTTTGTGCTGCCTCGTACCTAATCAACCTCTGGTGTGACCCCCAGCTCTCAGGGGCCGCTGTCGGATTAATGATAAAATCATTGGTTCAAACAATTATTCAACCTGAAATGGCTGGCCATTTTATTCTGAAAATTAAAGAATGTGAAATAAATTTTTTTTTCTGTGCTGTGTTGTAGCAGCGCCACTTATGGCTGAACTCTGCCCCCTTAACTCTTGATTTCATATGAAAGAGTGCTTTTACTTATCTAGTTTCTCTCTTTTAGCTTCTTTTTCACATCCCTCTTTCTGCGTGTGTTGTTGCAAATAGCCCCCCCGGTGTCAGAGTAGCAAGGCTTCAGCTGTGTGGTGTCATTCTGTCCTTCTATCTACCCGTCTGTCTGTAATTTCTTTTTATCCGTCTGATAACCAATCTGTCTAATGTCACGAATAATTATAGTTGGTGTTTACTCAAGAAAAACTCTGAAAAAATAATTGTAACTATGGAAAAGGATAAATCAAACGTATTCAAGTGAAGATGGGGGAATTTTAAATATTTATTTCACATGATTGACCAGGACAAATGGAGCCAGTGTGAGGTACTTCGTTTACTGTGTTAGAATTCAGGTAGAGATGGAACCAAAACCTTTACTCTATTAATCTCTCAAAAAGAAAGGGAACAGGAAGTGTTGTTGGTTGTCAGATCTATAGATTACCACCATTAGTGTATTATTTTGCAGAATAGTTTGCTCTTTTCTAAATTAAATTCAGAACTAGAAGGCCTGCAGAAAATCTGTAAAAGTAGATGCTCAAACTGGGGGGAACCTCAGGCCTTGTTGGAAAACATCTACATGTCTGGTCCCATTGGAACATGAAGCAGTGGTGAAGGTTTGAATATCACGATAGACAGTTGAGACTCTAATTGGTCAATCGGCAGAACCTCGATACTGCAGCTCCATCCCTCGATATCCGCTGTGCAGACTCTGGCTCCAAATGACGTCATCGGTGCAAGATGGCAGCATCATATCCAGGATATGTTGGCTTCATTTCTGGATATTGGGAGGAAGTGGAGTTGTCCATCTTTATATAGAGTCTCTGACTGTGACGCATAAAAATGGCGTTTTGGTGGAAGAACAAAGGCTTGAGAGAGACGGTAAATCGAGGATGGTGGAGAAATGGAGGCAACATAAATATGTTTGTGTTTTATTCCCGTGTTTGCCCGAGTGTTACCCTTCCTCTTTCCCAGTGCATTCTGGGATGGTGACCTCGAGCAGGGTAAGAAAGTCTCAGAGATAGATGGATTATAGATCAACTGCCTGTGTGCTGCTATACTCTGATGAGCCCTGCTGTGCACTTGTGTCCGTCAAACACCACTTGATTACCGGGTGTGTATTTATCATCATCATCATCATTATTATCAGTCTGCTCCCCTCTCTTAAGTCTGAGACAATGGGCTCTCCTAAAAGGCTCTTATTGAACTGAAGCTCACTAGCCTTTGCAGCCTCTGCTCGGTCCTAGTCGTCCTCAACAGCCTGCAGTGTGGCTAGGTAATTACCCGGGGATTGATTCCCCTAACAGAGACCATTTCTTCACCTCCTGCAGAATCACTAAGAGGCTTATAATAAGCCCTGCTCACCTCCATAGCTTCCTAGCTAATGTCTCGGCGAGCTAGAGCCTCTATTGACTTGTTGATAGAGATGCTGGAGCTGTGCTAAAGGCGGCGGAGTGAGGGGAGGAGACTCGCTCTTCTCTGCCGAGACCTGATTATTAAAAGGCCATCCAAGTTCTGTTTTCATCACACCTAAGATCATAAATATGTGCCGTGGAGATTTCTCTCAAGAGACATCAATGGAAGGTTTTTCCGGACTTAAAACAATCCCAGACCTTTTGCCCTGTGGCTCAGTTGTAGCTTCACGATGCTGGTGATTTCACAAAGTGTGAATTCTGGGTTGTTTGTAAAGTTTTTTGGGGGGGGGGGGTTATCAGAAGTCAGTCAGGTGACAAGAAAGAAGAGAAAGTTTGGCTTCATTTTGCGCCTTTAAACAAAACCGCCTTCATGGCTTTGCTAATTATCATTCTGAGGACGCAGCAATTTGTTACTTCCAATCTGCCAGTCAGCAGCGGGGCATGAAGAGGGCCGAGAGCCAGAGAGAACAGAGACTTCCATTCATTCAGTGGAAGCAAGAGCCACTGACAGAGGAAAGAGTGTTGCTCTGTCGCTGTGTGTGTGTGTGTGTGTGTGTCCACTACTTAAAGCTATCTTCATCTGCATCTTCATCACTCATATCAGCCAGTTGTCACTCACTGAACCATTGTAGCACCTGGAATTAAACGCCGCACCATTATAGATTCTGTATAGATTTGTACAGATTATTTCTGGATTGTTTTGTCAATAAACGCTTTAGGCCCATAGTTAGACATGTTCAGAATGCTCGCTTGTCGTGGATGCTTCAAAAACCACAGACAATTAAAACATTCCAACTTGACTCATTGACTCAACACGACTTGTTTGTGTCATGTAAACTTGTGTTATTTGATTTGAGGAACGCGGACACACAGCAGAGTGTAGATGTACCAAACAAACCCCTTGGGACCCATCGGGACCTGCCAGGCTGGGTTTGGATTTGGTACAAAACCTTTTCAAAGATATAAGGGTTTCGGTCGGATACATTGGCTCAGCAGATTTATTTTTTTTACGCTGCACATGTCTGTAATAGGGGAAAGACAATAATAACCATGTGTGTCGGGGACAGGGTTACACATGTGCAAGGGCAGGTTATATTAACTGCATCGGGCTTCGATTGTCGAGTTGAGACACAAAAATCTGAATTCCTGACAGGGTTCGGATCTTGAAAGGATCATTTGGCCCCATTTGGAACCAGGATGATGGGTAAAGTTTTGGCGTTTTACCAAACGGAAGCTGAGTTCAAATGTATTAATTATTCCAGACACTTAATAATTGATTTGATTCAGATCTATTGGTCTTAGATTAACACAAGCAACTCAGGACTGAGCAACTGAGGTCAGGACAAACAGTTTTTCTGACAAACACTGTGATAAATACATATTCACCTGTTATTAGTACATTATATTACTTGCTAATGGCAAAACAAAGAAATTAGAATTGTTTGTTGGAAGTGCAGCTTCTTGTTATTTCCCTTATTACTTGTAAATGTAAGTCTTTCTTTCTTTTCTCCACTGGATGGAGAAATTCTTTCTCTCTCTCCAAAGCCAAATTTGTGCTGACCTGCATTTCATAAACCTCGTTTACATTGTCGCAAAACCTCCTTAACTGAGAGTTGTCCCTTTTTAAAATTGAACCTTCATGAATAAGACTTTCATTTAACATCTCGCTGTTAGATTGCTATATGTAAATGTTGGGCACATCCATACAAGCCTTTCAACCGTGTGCGTTTTCATTCCGGCCTTTGCCGCGCTGCCGTCTCCTGAAAGGTACACATTTTTTGCCAGCGCTCTCACTTTTTTGCCACAGTGCAAACTGCTGACTGTCAGTTTGTTTGTGTGTGTTGTGATGAAAATGACTGAGCACAAACATGGTCTCACACAGAAATGAGACTTGTTAACTGCAATAATAGTTTTCCATATTGGTGGGGACTTGCATTTTCATGAGAATTTCTCCCACCAGTGAAAAGTCAACAACCTTTTGTGGACTCTTTAAGCGACAAAATTTGGCAGCAAAGCACTCGGCAGCAATTAGTCATCGAAGTCTCTCAGACGTCCTAACTTTCTTTAACAAGAGCGTCAAAACTCCCCCCTGTGCCCTCTCCCTGTTTTCCTTCGCCGTTTCTCACCCGTCCCACCTTCCCAACTGGGACAAACATTTCCCTAATGAGGGGGTCGGTTGGGAAAGCTGTGGGGAGCGGAGCGTGGACGTGACCTCTGGCATAGTTGGACACTTATTATTCATGGGACAGGACCCTGTTTGTGAAAATGTGTGTTTGAGTGCTTGGAAGTGGGAGTTGAAATCTTTACGTAACGCTCCAGTGTTTGACAAACTGGAATCATATATTCAGTAGGTTTATTAACGCCTGGTTGTAGGAGTGCTACTCAGCTGTTGTGAAATTCGCTTGTGTGTGTGTGTGTGTGTGTGTGTGTGTGTGTGTGTGTGTGTGTGTGTGTGTGTGTGTGTGTGTGTGTGTGTGTGTGGAGGGGCCCCCAGTTTCTAAGACTGCTCTGTCTCTCCCTCTGACTGAAGCACATTGTTCCAGATCAAGGGATGGGAATGGGGCCTTTGGCAGCAAGTGGAAGACGAACACACACGCACTCATACAGTATGAACAAGAGGAACAACTCATTGTGACACAACCCAGCATCTATTAATAGTGTGTGACAGTTCAAGTAAGTGCTAGTGTTTGTAGAAAACACTGATTTTCTGACGCACACTTTTGAAAGACTCTAAATGCGTCATGGCTCAAGAACACTTGGGCGGATCCCAAAAGTTCCCTCCTGTCCTTCTTTCCTGTCGGCCCCCCCTCTCCCTTGCTTCTGTTATTCAGACACTGATGAGGAGGAGGTGAGGAGAGCATTGACTGTATATAAAGATGGACGACCAGCTGCACTTCCTCCCACTATCCAAAAGTATCCTGGATATGAGCATCGCAGTCTTGTGCAGATGGAGTCAAAGTCTGCGGCCAATTGTGAATCAGTCTCAGCTGTCAATCATGGTGCTTTACCTTGAAAAAAATAAACACTTGAACATTCAAATGACAGAAACCATCTTTGACGTCCCATATGCTAACATGGGCAGGACTCATGAACTATACTGCAGCCAGTCACCAGGTGGCGATCAAGAGGCTTTGGCTTCACTTTTTGAGAGCTGTCATGTCGAACATCTTTAGAAACATATAAACATGAATGTAGTTGAGGCCCTGAGGAGGAGAGATCATGCCCCTAAAAACAAATAATGTCTAACGTGTGCTTTTTATCATCAGACAATTTATAAGACATTCAGCGCTAAATGATTTTCTGTAAAAACCAATACAGGTCTAAATGTTAAGAAAACTGCTGATTAATAAACAGCACAAGTTGAAAACTATAATAATAATAAAATGCAGTGATTGCAGCGCCAACTGTGAGTCATGACAGAGCAATGACACAAAAAATAAAGTTGTGGATGGGCCACTTAAAGATGTTGTCATATCTAAATCATAAAGGTGTAATGATGATGACATCTTTCTTTCTTTCATCTTTATGGAAAGCAAAGAGCCGGGTCAGAACTGAATCCCAAAACGCTCCAGGAGGACTCAAGCCTCAGTGCATGCAGGCCTCAGGTAGGCGGGCCTCAGGTTGACGGGCCTCAGGTGGGCGGTCCCCATGTGGGCGGGCCTCAGGTTGATGGGCCCCAGGTAGACACGCCTCGGGTGGGCCTGGGGGCCGCCCACAATGACCTTTTTCTTATAACATTTTCAAGATGAGGATGGTTTTATTTACTAATTTCTTACATTGACTTTACGTAGACTAGGTCAAACCTCTAAAAACATATACACATTCAGTGGGGTGCAGTGAGACCACCTGCCCATTTAAGTTACTTTAACTGTTCTCTCTCTTTTTGTTGTGGAGGGACAGGATCATATTATGTTGTTTACACTGTAATCTATACCCATAAACTGCCGAAACGTGTGCAGAAGTTTTTCAAATGTTGAAACGTCTCGTTGAGTGTGATCTTTGATTGTTCAGCTTCTTCCAGTGTTGATGTTTTGTGATGGGATTGATCTGGAATGACTCCCTCATTCCCCCTTTCACTCTTCCAATACTCAGTTGGACACATTGTGTAGTGAGTTGAAATTTTGGACAATTGAAACACAGACATCTTGAGCCAATACTGGCAGGTGCAGTGTTTCTATGCTGTGGACGTCACTGTTGTATTTTGAGAGATTACACGGTTCTTAATCATAGTTTGAAGGTGTTTTGGAGTTAATAGTGCAGCAAAGTTGCAGTGTGTGTGTGTGTGTGTGTGTGTGTGTGTGTGTGTGTGTGTGTGTGTGTGTGTGTGTGTGTGTGTGTGTGTGTGTGTGTGTGTGTGTGTGTGTGTGTGTGTGTGTGTTTGTGTGTGTTTGTGGTACCGTGGGACAGCAGAGTGGTTTCGGCCTCCCACCTCGTCACATGGCGGAGGACAGGTCAGTTGTGGGTGGCCTGTGTAAAGGTCAGCTGGCTTAGTGAGCTACCAGAAGGTCTCTGTGTGTTTGTGTGTGTGTGTTTGATGAGGCCATTCTGCATGTGTGTGTGTCGGTGTGTGTGTGTCAGACTTTGGAACACAGTGCCTCCTTTCTCCTCCTGAAGCTGCAGTGGCTTCTGGGTAAAAGCTGACTCAACTGGGCATCCCAGACACCATTGAATAACACATACGAGCACGCATGCACACGCACGTACACACACTTCCCTTCCAGTAAACCTTCTCCCACAACTACCACGACCACCACCATGGCAGCACATTCACCGTCACCATGGCGATTTGTCTGCGTTTTAATGGCAGGCCGGCTGACCCCTGACATCATCAGGGGATCTGACAGCTGATTGGTTCTCTGGTAACCATGACGCATGATGAGCAGGCCTGCCATTAACTAGTCGGAGCTGGACTGGGTCAGTAACTGTGGGGATGTCCAAAGTAAACCGGAATGACTGGAGATTATAAAAGTTCAAAGGAATGAAAGAAAGAAAGAGAAAGAAAGAAAGAAATCAAGAGGCCAAGGACACATTCAGCACTTATAATATAAAGTTAATTTACTAAATAGACCAAAAACTTAACTAATTTTATTTAAATATAGTCTATGTATACATTTTCTTTATAGAGAGTTGAGATTATGAGATTGTTTGATGATGTTTTCAAATTAAAACATAGAACACATACAACCAATATAAAAAAAATTGTATAATAACCAATTTATACAAACATCTCTCCTGTTTTTTACATGGGATGAATTCCTTGTAAAAATGGACAAGAGAAATGTAAATGTTATAATTTTTTTCCACCATTCAAATAATTGCAGGTTATTAAAAGCCCAAGTGGAAGCCATGTCCTATACTGTCATCACAGAAACCCTTATGTAAGGTATAATTATGTTATGTCAATAATTCAGCAGGGGAATGGCTGTGTCTCTTTCTCTGAGCGCTCTTCACTCTGCAGGAGGGATGATTAATAATGTTGATGGACAAACTCAATGCAAGAAGATAGAGCTACGGGTTGGTGGTGTGACCCAGATGTTATACTTTCACTGAACTACAGTCAGTTTTAGATAGTATGACCTTTTTATTTCTCTGCCTTAACTTTTCTTAAAACCAGCCCTGGTTTCATGCCACTGGATGTTCTTCCTGCTTAAGTTTAGCTGAAATGGAGGACTATGTTGGGCCTGCTGACCTGAAAGTTCCAGGATTTTGTTGAAGTTCCAGGATTTTAAGATGGAGAAATGTGTATTTTACATCAGGGAGATGAGCCAAAATTGTGTTTTTGTATTATAGACAGTTCCTGTGTGTGGTTAACAGCTTTGTCAGGGCAAAATTAACCTTTTAACATCCAGGAACAACACTGAAAAGTACTGCAAGTTTCAAAATAATGCAACATGTCCTGGAAAAATGAGGAGCTGCCCTTGAAATGTTTTTAATCTGCAACACCTTCCTGAAAAGTCTGTTGTTTTATTTGTTACAGAATCACAAGCGAAACCAAAACAGCTCGCAAGTGACAGTTTGGGTCTTTTTCAGGATTAGTTCAAACTCTTAGTGTTGTGATGTTTTAAAGGTGATTTTTTCCAAGAAAACATCTTGGAAAAAATAACATTTTGTAGGGAGCACATCATCATCCTCACTGCCATCTTCATCGTCAACATCTCGACCCAAAGCTGATGAACATGGCTGAGGCTTCTTCTCTCTCTCTGTGCTTCCATTTGTCTGAATCTTCCTGTCTCCCCCGGCCGTGTTGATGGCGACAGGAGACAGTAGCTCTCTGGCAGGTGCATGCCACCAAATTACCATCCACACACATCTACACAAACACATCCACACACACACACACACACACACACACACACACACACACACACACACACACACACACACACACACACACACACACACAAAGCAGGCCTCTCCTGTGCTGAGAAGGCTTCCATTATCATATCAAAGCGTCTCTCACAGAGACGTGGCAGCGCTTCAATTTAAGCAATTAATGCAGAGAGAGACTCTGTCACACAGCCCAGCATCCCCCACACCACCCAAACACACACACACACACACATGCATGGCTCTCTTGTGGTGCTCTGACACAAACAAAGGTGTTGAAAGGAAAGGATCCATATTCTCAAGGTCATCGTGCTGTTTTTCTCTCTCAGTCCTGCCGCCTGTTCTGCCATGAAATGAAACGAACTCGTTTTCACTTTGTGCCGCGTTTCTCCTCAGTTCATCCACCTGAAATGATCAAATATGAGACAAACGACACATTTTGCTCCGTGCTTGCCTGGCTTCGAGCCCCTAAAGCGGGGAGTCTTTGGAAAAGCAGCTGACCACGTTTTAGTTTAGGTGACGCAGACGCATCCCACATTCGCTTCCTGATTGGTTCTGAACAGTCACAACTCGATCATCAGCGCTGAATGCAAAGTGTTGCAAACACTTAATGTCAGTAATACTTCCACCTAATGGTTGCTCTAAAGAAAATAAAATTCCTCCTCTTACTTTTTACCACTGCTTTTTCTTATTCGCAGGTTGCAACTATAACCAACTGCAGAGAGACAATCTCTCTTATTAAACATAATATAAAGGAGAAACCTGCTTTCTGTTCTGTCTGAGAAACCAGATTTTTGATCATATTATCACATGAGTTCTTCACACTGGGAAACTGTCCCTGTTGCAGCTGTATTTTTGAGGGTTACATAGAAATGTAGTTAAGTGTTTTCTTGCATATGTGTAATGATCATGATGGGATGTGTGCTCCTATTTGTTTTTAGCAGATGTAGAGTATATAGAATTATCTCAAGATATCTCAGGATATGTGATTTATTCATCCTCAAAACTCAACTGAACCATGTCACAGTCCTGGTTTGACAACATTTCACTTTCTGTGATGCAGCTGCTGTTTACATCTCATCCTCCAGACCCTGTGGTCCTGATGCAGGGTGGATGCAGGGTGGATGCAGGGTGGATGCAGGGTGGATGGGTATCGATCTAAACGGGCTCAGGAGGATCCTCTTTGAGCCAATCAGTCAGCTTTTAAACCTGAGTATCCACCAATCAGTAGACTCATTGTACCTTTTCCTCCTGGTTAGGAGAAATTGGCCCCTGTCATTTAAGCTTTTCAGCAAAATCTCTCCATCATTCATTCCCCCTCTTCCTCCTCTGCTGTCGTTCTCTTCTGTAAAGTACTCAAAATTCCCCCCCCCTCTCTTTCTCTGAGGCGAGACACTTTATTAGACACAGCTGTTCAACTGAACCCAGCAAGGCCTGGCATCGCTGCCAGGAGCCCCCCCCTCCCTCTCTCTCTCTGTTGGTCCATGGCTCTCACTCTCTCTGTCAGGTGGGATGTAGAGGGATGAATAGGCAGTGATGGGGAGCAGCTCTGTGAGGCGGTTTGCTCTGGAAATCTTGGCTCCGGGCCCCGGTCCTCTGCACAGCAAGCTGACTCGAGAGCCATGATTTTATCTTCCAGGCTGCGTGGATACAAACAAAGTGTCTGGTCAGATCCTGGTCAACTCCAGTCCTCTAAAGTCGACACTGTTCAGCAACAATTCACCTAAATGACAAAGATTCCACAGATGTGAAAGTATTTCAAATACTAGTTGTTGACATTGACTTTGTCTTTGCTGCAGAGTCAAACTAAGTCAAACCAGTTCTTTCATTTTTTGATGTCCGCTGATGAACTTTGAGTTTCTTCACGTCTCCACCTTGTTTTATTTAAATATTTATTTTATCATTTCACTCAGAACGGCTCTCACTGCTCATGATTATTATCCTTTACTTGTTTTCTATTGCAAATAAACTCTAAAAGTTTGTCCAGTCGGGGCTACTGTAAAAAACATGGCCGACCCTGTAGAGAGGACCAGCTCCCGATGTAAATATAAAGTATTTAAATATAAAGTATTTAAATATAAAGTATTTAAATATAAAAGGCCCATTCTAGGGTAAAGAAAACAATAATTCATACAATTTAGATGACATTTTTTATATTACATTTCTGCCAATAGATAATTTTAACCTAAATCTTACACACTGGACCTTTAAGTAACAAAACACTGATAGTGGTTAAATATAATCAAATATAAAAAAAATAGTATTGAATCATAATGAGTGGCATCATGTTTTGATCATTAGCATTTAGTTATAAACCTCATAAACACGTATATCAAAAACAAATATGTGATTGGATTCATGCTTATTTGTCAAAGAATGTAGCTGCCTTTATATAAACAGCTTTTTGTGTGAATAATCAGAACAAGAAATTCAGGTTAAAGGCAAAACTGCTGTTCGCGATACATTAATACACCTGAGTTATTAATACACAATGCAAACACATCTATAAAAAGCTACTAGGATAATAAAGCACTTGTTTCCATTATGAACTGTTATAAGCTCAATAGTCAACGTCCGTCACGTCTGCTATAGATTCTCTTTCTCTCAGCGACAGAACCGTCAGGGACTGACACGCCCTTGTTGCTCCTGATGACTTGACCTTTCTGACCTCGCCAGCCACTGTTTCTTTATTTTCTTATCGACCACTATTAATTATTTCTCTCTTGATCTCTGTTTTGCTTTGGCCGTCTCTCTTTCCTCTTCACCTGTCTTTCTATTTCTGTCTCTATCTCTCCATAAGTCGCACTCTGGTTGCAACAGCTGCTTGATGTTTGTGACAGGCAGTGCGATAGCGCTGACAGGCTGAAGACGGTTATCAGAGAGGGCTGCCGCCAGAGGCTCCGCCCGGGCTAAATTGAAAATTGCAAATGAAAATCCTGCTCAGCGCGTTTTTTAAATTCATCAGCCATTATGTCAGATGACCTTTTGGGCGTCGTGCTCCGCTGATAAAACTCCAAACGACAACACTCGGCTCTGATCCAATTTTCGACACTGTCCCCTTCCTCCCGTCCTCCACCCCACCTCCCCCTCCTTCTCCTCCTCCCCCCATCGCCATTCGACCCAATGCCAGTGAAAATGATAGGCTTTCAGGAAAGCCTCCATTGTGCTACAGATGAAGTGGTTTTGTTTGGAGGAGATGGCCCAGCCTTGTGTGTGTGTGTGTGTGTGTGTGTGTGTGTGTGTGTGTGTGTGTGTGTGTGTGTGTGTGTGTGTGTGTGTGTGTGTGTGTGTGTGTGTGTGTGTGTGTGTGTGTGTGTGTGTGTGTGTGTGTGTGTGTGTGTGTGTGTGATGAGGGGTGTATGAGTTTGGGGGCACCGAGCGTGGCCTGGCCTGGCCTCGTCCTGGTCCCACTGTTGTTGTCCAATCACGGCGGGGATAGAGGCCAGGAACGTGGGAACATTTAGAAATACAGTGGGGCTGGGAGGGCAGCAAGAGAGAGTTGTAAGGGTATAATGAACACTAAGAGTAGATGTCACTCTAAATGGCTTTTCCTAGGTGTGTCACTTTGTGCCAGTATTGACAGTTGTGTTTGTGCGCGTGTGTGTGTGTGTCTGTGTGTGTTTGTTCATATGTATGTGTGTGTGTGTAAGCCTGTGTATCATCTCAGGAGAGGAAAAAGGGGAAGAAGGAACAGAGCTGATCCTCTCAGTCTATCAGAAGCTCTCTCCGTCTGTAATTGAATTTTCTCCCTCTCCCATTGTTGTCGTCTTTGTCTCTGGGGACTGGATGGTCAGATGTGTTTTTTTCCTTCTCAGGTGCAGCTGTAGTACAGCTTCTCTGTTCTTGCGGACACATCACAGAAATAGCTTAGCTGCACTTTATCCCATAGAGTATTTTTCTTCTTGTGTGAGATTGATGCAGAGGTCAAATGGCCCGAATGACCTCCTGCTCCATGATGACGCAAAGATGGACTCTGATGTTTTTAAGTCTATTTTAGCACCACACTCACATGCACATCATTTGTCCTCCATATTGGCCATGAAAAGATTCACTCACTGTAAAACATTTCTGTAATAGCAGGTGGCTTTGTTTTCCCTGGTGGCAAACAATTAAGAGTGGTGCAAGGAAAAGAATAGTCATATTATTCATATTACATTTCTTTGTTCACGTCACAAGGCTGTGTCGCTGTGATGTGCAGGAAAACATCCACACCCATCTTTCTGTGAAGAAGCTTGCAGGAGCCATTCATGCACCATCATTTTTGTTGTCTCCGTTTCTTGGATCATTTTTGCCAAAGTAGCTCAAACTTTTTCACTTGACAGTAGCTTTTAAATGGTTTGTGCACTAGTGTGTGGAAACCTGACCCAAGCCCGTCATGACCCATTGTGTCAGGCCATGTTCGAACAGAAGATTTTAAATGATGATTGGGTTTGTGTCGGGTTCTGTCACGTTGGCTACTTGTTTTGCTGCATGTGCATGGCATCAGGAATCACAATGCATGTTGGGTTTTAGCTTGGTGCGAGTTTCCTTTTCTCTCGGGGTCGGCCGGGTTTGGACAGAGAATTGCAGCTGGAGCAGTATTTTATTGTGCACATGCTAATTGTCAGTGCTCTCATCAGTGTATCAGTGTGCGCACACATGCATCCATATGCATGGAAATCATATGAGAGATGTGTTGGCTCTTTCTCTGTTTACAAGAGTGTCTCAGCGTGTGCCTACATCTGTGTGTGAGTGTGAGTGTGAGTGTGTGTGTGTGTGTGTGTGTGTGTGTGTGTGTGTGTGTGTGTGTGTGTGTGTGTGTGTGTGTGTGTGTGTGTGTGTGTGTGTGTGTGTGTGTGTGTGTGTGTGTGTGTGTGTGTGTGTGTGTGTGCACGCTCAGCTGTCCCAGGTGTGCGTTATTAATCAGTTATCAGGGCAGTTTATTTGCGGGGTGACAAGTTGCAATTTCCCCCCTGATTCGAGGCCTCTTTGTCAGGTGGGAATTACACTGAGAGCAGATGACAAAACACTTCACCTCTCTGCTTCGCTCCCTCCCTTTTTCTCCCTCCCTTCGGATTCTGCCTCTTCTCTCTCCTCCCCAGCGCCTTCCCCTCTCTCCCCTCCTGATGTCGGTGTCCCGTTGCCTTCTCCGTGTTTCCTCGCCTCAAAATCTCCCACATGTTCACCTTTGTCTCCTCTCCTTCGCTCATATTCTCTCCATCTCTCCATCATTCCCTCTCTCCCTCTTCTATATTTATTTTTCCTCCCATCAACAACATCATCCTCAGCCCTTGGAGTAAAAAAAGGCGGACTGTATAATTAATCACACAGCTTGGTCTAATTAGAGATGAATACGCGTTGTCCCTCTTGTGTCTCTCTCTCTCTCTCTCACACACACACACTCACACTCACTCACACACATGCACACACATGCACACACATGCACACGCTCACCTCTCAGCCTTTTGGGCCTAATAGCAGTTGATGCTGTATTAACGGCAAATGGTGCAATCCCCGCGAGAGCCCCTCTTGCCTTGATGAGTCTGATGAATGTGACAATAATTAGTGAAGACAGATGAGAGGTAAATTACCACTGACAATGTAATGCTATCCTGTCTGCCACCAGAGAGAGAGAGAGAGAGCGGGAGAGGGAGCGGGAGAGGGAGAGGGAGAGGGAGAGGGAGATTGCCACGACATGACAGAGAAAGAAAGAGAGAGAGGGAGGGATGGAGGGAGGGAGGGAGCAACAGACAGTGAGCGACACAGAAAGTAGTTTGGTTTCATGCAAATTATTATTTTCATGCAAATTACGATGCATCGATTTAGCTTAATGGAAACCTTAATGGAAAATGCTGTAATTTCTTCAACACTACACAAAAAAAAGTTATTAAAATGAGGCTAAATGATTAAGCAATAAATGGAATTTGACCCCTGGTATTGATTTGCTGTCAGTGTCTATATACAAGGTCAGGAAATGTGTGTTAATGCAAAGTGTCATTGTAGCACAACGTATTTCCTTGTAAGTTCACATATATTAAAATACAACAAATTTAATAACCATAGCAAATGAGACAAAATCGCTAAACTTTAAAACCCAAATGCATTGTTCACTTGAACAAAACAAATAAATCTGCATCGTCTATTTGGTTAAGTAGCCAATTAAAACCTCTTTATCTAAATGCACTTATAGAGACACTACTGCAGACATTTTTTGTTTCTGAAAAATGAATTGTCTCAAAATTAATTAATCAGCCGACCAGTGGAATCGTAATCGGTCTACGGTTAACAAGGATCACGTAACTGCCAGAGACGAGCAAAGTTTTATTTTCTTACATTCGTGTGCTTTTGTTGTTAATTTAGCTGCTTTCACTTTCATTAAAATGTATTTTTCTTCTTCTGGTTAAAAGGAAAAGATAAAGATGACTTGTTTATATGTAAATGTGTATCTGAGATCATTGGTAGAATAAATAATACTTCATCACTTATTGAGAAGTGGCTTTTTCTGCTTTATGGAGAGATGATGACATGACAAATACAATCATTTGACCACGATAAATTTATTCTATGTCTTCCTTATAATTTTCCAGAAATAAACCGAATGTGTAATTTCAAACACTTAGGAAAGTTCTTGAAAAGGAGTTCATGTGACTTGATAGTAATTATAGTGTAAATGGTAATTTTCCAATTAATTAATCCCAATCAGTGCGAGTGTATTTTGGTCCCAGAACAGGAGGCCATGCTGTGCTTCAAGTAAGCACACGATTAAACATATATCAAGAATAACGTTTATAATAAAGAAGGAAATATTATTATTTATTGAGTATAATTTCACTGGAAATCAGCAATTGACAAAAATTCAACACAGCCCACCGAGCTCTCAGATGGTTTCTACTTTCTGAGGAACTTGTGTGAAATAACATCTTTCACAACCGGGGAAATGATGAATCCTTGAAATAAATCCTTACCCCATTTTTATCATCTCGCAAACTTAATTTGCTTTTAACTTTTTCTCATATCAGAAGTTTACAAAAAAATATTCTCCTGATGGCTGGATGACAACAAAAGGGGGAGAAAGACGGATAGTGAGCGTAGCAGCTCCAAAGCCTCAGGACTAATTACTGCTCTCCGCCAAAAGAGAGCGAAGGATGATGAGGCAGGAGAGGGAGAGAGGGAGCGAGGTGGAGGCGGGAGAGATGGTAATTGTTTTCGTCAGAGGCAGTGGGGAGCTATCAGGGTAATAAAGTTAATTAGCAGAACAAACAAGGGGAGAGAGGGAGGGAGAGAGAGAGAGAGAGAGAGAGAGAGAGAGAGGGAAGGAGCAATGGAGAGGAAGAAGAAGGACGGAGGGATAGATTTGATGATGATAAACGGCAGCAGATCTGACACCAGAAGAAAACAGTGAAATCAATTATTCTTATTTTCCCTCCCCGGTGGAGGGGAAAACACACAAGAGCCACTGTAGAGCACAAGTGAATGGAACCAATACTCCTCCTCCTCCTCGCTTATCTAGACCTCATTACCCTCCTTACTGTGTGTGTCTGTGTGTGTGTGTGTGTGTGTGTGTGTCAGCTTTCCTGCTCAACTTGTCATATTTGCTATTTGACACATTTATTACTTCTCGGAATCAAAGTGATAAACAAATACACTGAACACGTGTTTCATACTGTAAAGCTGAGGTGACGTTGCAGATTTCAGGCTCTGTTTTACTCACTGCTCAGACCAGACACTTTATTTTCGATGATATCAGGATACAAAGTCTAAGTTACTTTTAATTTCTCTTTTAATTTGGGGGGCGGATTGTGGTTCTCAAAATACTCAACTAATACTCAATGCTCTCAAATGTGAACAGAGTGTGATTTTCACAAGTGGATCACTAAAGTTATTACAGTTTATCATTAGATGAGCATGCATATCTGCACAAAACTGCATGACCAGTCCATCCCATGGTTATTTCTGACATTTAAATGGAAACCAAAAATATGAAACGTGGAATAAGAAAAGCCAGAGTTTGACTAAAGTCAGTAGGGTTCATCCTCTGGGAACCATGAACGTCCATGCAAATTCTTAATCCAACCGGTAATTATGTCCCGTGCACGACAGCGGACACAGGCTCAGGTCCGACTCAGGTCCGACTCAGCCCTTTGATGCCTGCTTGTGTTCAAACTCTTGCAAGAACACAGGAACAACCCATGATTGATGCAACACATTCTGCAGCCCCAAACCTTAACCATCGTATCCTAATGCCTCACCCTTACCACACCTGTAACCTGACCCTAATTCTAATCTTAATCCTCGTCTTAACCCTCAAATGATCATTTAAACTTGTCATATTCAGCATTGTGGTCGCCACAAAGCTGTCAGGCCTCATAAGTATTATAAGTATTATGAGCCCCCCCCCGGTTTGCAGTCACACACACACGTGTGTCACATCATGCTGCACAATCTTCGACAGCTAAACCAATCAAGGCCTGGCATTATTGAATCATGTGGATTTCAATGTCTGTCACCATGGCAACAGCAAACAGCACCTGACAGACCATCACCGCGGCGAGAGGCCAGGTAATGGAACCTGTGTCACATGCACAGGAAACACTTCATTATGTGTGTGTGTGTGTGTGTGTGTGTGTGTGTGTGTGTGTGTGTTTGAGACAGAGGACAGCTCTCCACAGTGCTTGCATGTTTTTTCTGCCATGTCTCATTTCCAAGATGCTGTAATTCTGTAATTGTACAAGGCATGCTGAGTGAGTGAGTGAGTAGTGTGTGTGTGTGTGTGTGTGTGTGTGTGTGTGTGTGTGTGTGTGTGTGTGTGTGTGTGTGTGTGGGTGTGGGTGTGGGTGTACATTTTGGTGTGAATGATTCTCTGCACTGCTTGTGGACCATGTCGCAGTGACACAACGTTGAGATGTCAGTGAAGGTTCATCTTCAGAAGAGAAGCATGGAAGTACTGCACATCTGTATCCACACTGTAAAACTAAGTGAATCAACAGGTGAACTGTTGTGGTTAATAGGATAATTAGTAATGAAGAGCATGACGTTTTTTTGGTTAAAGCTTTACCACAGAACAGTATGATTTCACTTCTCTTTAGGACCAATGACCCAAACATACGTGGCAATAATAAGCAATAAAGTTTTATTAAGCAGATCCAAGGATTTTATTCTTTCCTTAACTTTAAGTGGCCGATCAGCCTTGGTGGAGGAAGTGCACTTCCAGTTGGTCTATTTGTGAGCAGGATTACGCAAAGACTACTACACCAGTTTCTACCAGACTTGGTGGAGGAACGAGGTCTGGGAAAAATCCATTACATTTTTTGTGTGGATGCAGATCAAAAAGTGTTTTATAAGACATACATAATTTGGGACCACTTCCTTCTTCCTTTTATATTCCTACTATAAACACCAGACAATCACAAGTAGGATTGTTCAGTTGCTGTTATTCTTGGTGGAGGTATGAGCTCTTGTGGGTGCTGTTCTGGTTTTAGGATTCAAATCTAAACTGAAATCTGCCCCTGTTGTGCCTCTGTATAAAATGAGAGGATAGTTGTATGAAGGAGTGAAAAGAGCTCAGGTGAAAGAACTGAATGTGGGTCTGCTGCACCTCCCTCCTGTGGCTCCTCTGACTGACAACATGAACACATTAGTCCTGAAAATACACTTTCTTATCAGGGACGTTTTCTATTTTTGGAAAACCAGTCAAGAATAAAAGGCTTTCCTCTTTGCCAGAGTGTTTCAGGGAAATCTATGTATGTGTGTATAATATATATATATCGTCAGTTTGGGTTTGTTTGGTTTGTGTTGCCAGGACATCTGGTCTGGGTGTGTTTGATTCGGTTGTCAGGCAGTGCCTTTGGACTGATGTACATTAGAGACCATCACCTGGGACATGTGATAGCTTATCAAAGTCTGAGCAGCCCCTCTTCCTCAATGACACACACACACACACACACACACACACACACACACACACACACACACACACACACACACACACACACACACACACACACACACACACCTTTCACCTACTACTAGAGGAGGGTGTGTTTGGGTTTGTATCTACACTATGTGTATTTCTGTGTGTGTTACTTCAGTCGTCAAGGGAACCCTGGTTGGAAGGACAGTTTGACGTCTCGCTTGGCATCATGGGATACGGCTGTCACCCGACGATGCTGCCGCCACGGAGATAACCTTCAGGGTGACAGCCGAGACAAAGACACACGTACACACACACACTTATAAGAATGTATACGGACAAACACACACTCACATACATGCATGACTGACCATATACACACACGGTAGACCTCACCCGCTGAGCTAAACACTATGGGGTTGATCCTAATTAGTGCTAATCAATATGTTGATTGATAGTTTCAGCTCAAAGAAATTGCACGTCCTCCAACAAAGAGAGGTCACAACACCCTCTCCTAATTTTGAGAGACGAGAGGACGAAACCTGTGGGAAATGTTTTCATCAGGCTGTCACCTTTTGCGTCTGTGAAATCAATCTCACGTGGATCTGATAGTAGGGCGTCCTGCTCCCTGATCAGATCTGACTCACAGCACACTGGCATGTGGCTGCGAGGAGGTAACAGAAATGTTTTCATGTTGGTCTGGTGTTACTTTCTAAGACTGATCTAGTTTTACCTGGACACAGGGTCCAGTGTTTGTTTGGCACTAAGTTCCATGGTTATCCATTATGTGTGTTTCCAGTTGGGCCAGTAAAGAACACGTTGGCTGCTGTGACATTTTAACTCGTGACATTTCCAATAATAACATGTTAAAAGATAATATTGCACAGGCTGTAATTCCACCAGAATGCTTCATAATATGATTTATTTGGAGATTACAGTGCACGATAACACTTTCTACAATCCTGAAATCTACAATCAAAACTCCCATGTACAACAAGGATGGTTTCTTGGCTGAAGGAAAGATATCGTTAAACCTAAATCCATGAACTCTTCTGCCCTGAAATCAATAAGCCCCTTTTGTTTTCAGGTGTGTGAGTATTGATGGGGATTATTACTACTGCATTCTTAATTATCTTTAAATAATTAGTAAAAGCTCTATAAAGCCTGAAAAGCACAATAACATTTTGGACTTTTTCTGAAGTTGACCTTTCACACATGCGACCCACACACAACAACAAATTCTCTGCAGGATTCAGGTGACGTGTGGTGCAGCGGACAGAAGCGACGTATTAACTCAGCTGTGGAGATCACGTGATTTTGTTTACAGCACAACGACACGTTCACACAAGTGAAAAAAGAAAACTCAAAGAAAACAAATACCTCAGCGGTGTCATACGTGTAGACGACACGGACAAAGATGTCGAGAGAGTTTGTGGTGATAAGGAGCCGACCCCGGCGTCTGTGTGCTCCACCTCTCACCTGAATACTGCAGAGTTTGATGCTGTGCAGAAAACCTCCTGCTGCGTTGTGCATGTGTGAAATGTAAACTGCTCGGCTGTGGAGTTCACCCACAGTTTGCCTTTCACGTGTCTGAAATCGGCGTCGGTATTACTCTCATTTGGATTTTCCCTTCGTGTTGACAGGTTATCATTTTATGTTTTTGTTCCAAACTCAGATAATTTCACCTTTTCCACCACGTCTGACAGAGCAGATCAATACAGTGAGGCGGTGCTCTAATTAACATACCTGCAGTTTTTAATAGCTGGGTTTTGTGTTTATATTTTTCTGATTCGCCACAGTGGACTAAGGGATGTTAACAGATTATTTAACAGATTAATCCATAATGAAAATAATCACCAGCCGCTGCCCTAAATAAGACATTAAGTCTCTTTGTATGTTAAGAGGTTTAACAGCTAATATCATCCTTTTTACAGATGTTAAAGTTTCACCAGGTGCTAATGTCACTGATTTATGCAGCGTTAATCTTAACAGTGAAGCTAGTTAGAATTTTAAATGTATTATTCTTTAGCTAACACACACACACACACTGTGAGAACACTGTCCTGAGGGCTAACAGTAGTCAGGGTTAAGGAAGGCCTGTTGTTTTCCTGCGGAGCATCACTGTCATGTAGATGTGACCCAACGATCATCTCTTCCATTCAGCGCGGCGCCTTTTGTTTTTTCGTCCCCCCGCCCTTTGTGAGCACGTGTGTGAGACAGAGAGAGTGACTCAGCGAGTGTGTGTGTGTGTGTGATGCATGTGTGTACGTAATTCAGTAAGTAGCTAAGTATCCCTCCCATCATTTCCTGTCTTATAGAGCTCAGGCGGTGTTAGCCAGGGTTAGTGGAGGCTTTAGCACCTGCTGTCACTGCTGCAGTCCCACTCACTTGTCCAGACACAACGGCTGTAGCTTGGTGATGAGGATTACTGCTAGTAATGTAGGTTAAGAGCATTAGCTCGAGCCTTGCTGGTTAATAGATTGTTAGAAAGTAACTGACAATAACTGGGAGCTGCCTGAATTCAATCAAATTGGCAGAAGCAAAAAAACGATTTACAGTTTACAAGATAAAACTCATGTTTGTCAAGAAAACTTTGTGTTTGAGAGTCACACATGTGTGTTAGTTACTGCACATGTTGAATGTTACAGTCAGAGTCTGTGACACAGCAGAGGAAAGTGGATTTATCCAGATTATCCAAAATCCGGAAACAGAAATCTGTAACAGACTCTCGCTTTGATTTTGACGCCTATTGTCTCTCTCTTTAGAAACATGGACACATGTTGCTCCAACATCGATTCATCACTTCGTCAGCTTTTTACAATTTTTTGTGTGTGTATGTGCATGTTTGCGCTCAGGAAACCCACCGACTGACGGGAGATAAATGTTCTTCATCGTATAAATATCACACTGTCACTGTTTAGAAGATTCTAAACTGATTAGATATTATCTTACTCTTCACATGACCAAACAAGAGACTGATGCTGCTGTTATCAGTCTTTCCTGCCAGCCCCTGAGTAAAAAGACAGGATAATACAACAGGAAAATGTCGGGAGAATTCACAGCGACTGAGTGGATGATGTTTGTCATTTCTAACAAAACGGCGGAGGCGAAAACAAAAATGACTACAAATATCTCAGGAAGAAAAAGAGGAGCACAGGAAACACAGAAGCTGTCAATTTGGATAGAGGATGATTTCAAGAGCTTTTGGTAATAACAGCCGGTTTCTATGTGATGTCCGGCCTCCTGCTGCTCTACCCAGACGCCACCTCTCACCTGAATCTTACAGACATTTGTTGTTGTGAACGTGTCTGACTCGCTCAACCTCCTGCTGCGTTCTTCATGTGTAAAAGGCAAACTCTGGAGAATCTCCACACCCAATTGTCCAAACATTTTCCAGCTATCTTACCACCATAAGACCAGACCGGATACTCTGGTCGTCCCTAACATCAACTGGTGTTTGGCATTTTAATTAGTGTTGTAGAACATACAAGGGACGTTCTCCATCTTGTCCTATGTTCTAAAATGGGACAGCTTTCGACTCTGCTGCCTGTGACAGTAGCTGTTCAGTTTAAAAAGGCACAGAAGTAAAGTCTGATCTACTGAGGGGCCACAAGGCTTTGATAGTGCTGCCATACAAGCCAGTGGCCAGTCAGATTTACCTTCAGCCTCAGCGTAACCCTGGAGTTCGGCCTGTATCGTTGGTTACGAGGCCGAGGATTGAACCGAGGAAGCATCGACAAACGCTTGAATCTGACTCCAAGCTGAAATCATTTATTCAAAAAGAGTGTTTTGTGGCTCGGAGACAGTCAACAGGTTTACATTTTTTTGTAATGATGTTGCCCTTTTAATAGCCTTGCTCTTGTCTGTGTATAATGACATCCCTTCTCATATACAGAGGAAGGCCACTGAGAGAAAGTTCTTTAAAATGATGTGAGTGAAAGAGGTGTCCATCACCTTGATTTTCAACCAGGGAAAAACTCTGAGCCAAAATTCCATGACCTCTACAAGAACTATTGGAATTTATTTTTATTGGACTAGAAATAAGGACGGGAAATTACATTTTCAACAACTCTTGAGTTACAGTAGTAACATTTTGTACAGTTTTTCTGACATGTTTCACATTTTGATTCAAATTAGGTTCAGATATTTGAATGTTCAAAATGCTTTTGTACGAAGTTAATACCATAAAAGTTGTTGCAGGTAATATATCTTGAGTATCTACAGTTTGCAATATATGACATGAAGTCACAGTAGTACAGTCAATTTGCACAGTTGTATATAACAAATTTGTGTGTATATGCAGGATCTGAAACCTCAGTAAACCCCCTAAAAAGTCAAGTCACTCCTTTAGCCATTAGATAAGTTTATCTTTTTTCTTGTGTGTTACACTTAATGCAAAACTAAGGTTTGTAAACAAATTAGGTTGGGCTTCATTTTTTACTGTTGGAGGAAGTGGAAAAGTGTTGTTCATCTTTATTTACAGTTTATAATATTAATACAACTATATCTATATCATTATCTTTGCTGGAACCTTCTGTACTTTGAATGAAATAGACTGACTGTAGCACATGAAATGGGAACAGGAAAACTTTAACTCTCAGTGCTGCCTTGAATCACTATCATATTTTAAAATATTTTAAAACAGCATCGTACCGACCAGCCCCCCTTTCTCCTCCCTCTTCCTCTTCCTCTTCCTCTTCCTATATCTCTTCCTCTCTCCTCTCCTCTCCTCTCCTCTCCTCTCCTCTCCTCTCCTCTCCTCTTCTCTCCTCTTCCTCTCCTCTCTTGTTTGGTATAGAGTCAAATAGGAGGTGGGAAAAACACTCCTGTTGTGTATCAGCGGCGTGCCACTCACATTCACCGTGTGGATCCTCACATGTGGATGAGCAAGTACACACACACACACACACACACACACACACACACACACACACACACACACACACACACACACACACACACACACACACACACACACACACACACACACCTGCACAGAGAGAGAGAGAGAGTCATATGTTGAGCAACAAGGGAAAACAGCATGAAGGAGAGGAACAAACAGCATCAGAGGAAACAGAGCAACAAATATACATTGAAACATTCAAAGTAATTAATATACACATTGCATAATAATGCGTTTAAGTATTAAATGAAACAAATACTAAATAAATATACACATAAGAGACTTAAA
Source organism: Hippoglossus stenolepis (assembly GCF_022539355.2). Taxonomy (NCBI): domain Eukaryota; kingdom Metazoa; phylum Chordata; class Actinopteri; order Pleuronectiformes; family Pleuronectidae; genus Hippoglossus; species Hippoglossus stenolepis. The sequence goes on from NC_061496.1 coordinate 4,647,829, forward strand.
TCTAGTGGATCCTCTTGTGTCAGTAAAGCAGAAGAAAAACGGTCAACAAAGGATCAAACACTGACTTGGTTGCTCACAAAGGTTGTCATAGAAACTCGAGGCAAGAAAGAAGCATCTTAAAGTGTCTGTTGACACAGCAAATAAAACAAAATTGAAAGTGAAGTCGACGTCTCTATATTCACAGTATCCTCGACTATGTCCTCGGGATGTGTATTTGAGAGGATTCCCCGACCAATCAGATGAGGATAAAAATATAAAAAGCAGTCAGACAGACAACAGCTCACAAACTTCTCGTTGTAAATATCCTATCACACTGTTGAGTTTGTGCTAATTCTCATTAATTCCCATGAGAAGACCTGAGAATACTCGTCGTGCTATGAAAGTGACTCTCGGAACACAATTTGCTACAGAGACCGGAGCAGAGAGAGGAAACACAGGAGGGTTTCCGTGTTTCCTGCTGAACTGCAAAGTGTCTCGGTGTAAAAGACACAAGACTAATCACGCTCATTGTGGCCTATTTCCATGGTAACTCTGCACCGAGCGGTAATTTAGCCTCACTAGCTAACGACACAGAGCGATTCATTATCTTAGCGCCAGGCCAGGGCCTCCTATTTAAAGATTCACACCATGAATGAACAATTAGAGAACAGATTGCCGGCCTGAGAGGGGGGGGGGAGAGACCGGAGGAGACGGAGGGAGAGAGGAGGGGAGGCCAGTGTGTGGTCACAACTCTGTTTGTCCATCAGTCCATCCATCCATCCATCCATCCATCCATCCATCCATCCATCCATCCATCCATCCATCCATCCATCATTACTGACGAGCTCAACAAGCAAACTGTTAAAATATGAATCCTGATTCAACAAGAGTGGAATTATTATACTAAGAAATATTGAAAAAAAAGGTATAACACATAGACATTGGTTCAAATGGGAGAAAAAACTAAATGACAATAATCATAACAAAAACAGTTAAAATACACTACCAGCAAATATGTTATAGAATATAGTTGTTTGAAAATACCCAAGTTGAAATGTTAAAACTTTAAAACTAAGCCTATAAGAAGACGGAATTAATAGAATTGGACTTGAGTTTCTTTTTTATTGTTTTCTATTTTATCTTGAGCTCTTGTTGCAGCAACATTTCTGCTTAGTTGCAATCAAAAGCAGTTTTTGCCGTCTACATAGTCCTGAAAAAAATCAGTGTTATGGATTTTGGAGGCCGATATTGATATTAGGGAGTAAAATACTTCCACACCAATATATCAGCCAATGTGTATCTTTTTATAAAATAGAAATGTTTCCAATATGTTATCAAACCCTAATGACAAAGAAATATAACTGAGGCTTAATATTTTACAGTTTAACCAAACTTTTCGATGAGGAAATATGTATAAAGAAAACACAAATACACCCAAACATATTGATCTTGACTCCAGAAAAAAATGCATTTTATTTGAATAAAATGTAAATGCACATCTTTTCTGCACTGTTTACTCTGTAATATGAAAGTTTTCATACCAGCAAACATAAACACCGAAAATGTCATATTGACCAGTGGTGGTCCAGCAAAACTACGTCCACAAGTCAAGGTGGGATCGGACATAACACCATTAGATCAATGATGGCCCAAACCTGAGAGGCATCAGGAGAAATGTGAGTGGGGAACATGTTTGGACTTATACATTATGCAACTCAGGAAATATGATAAACTATAAATGGTCATGGCTCAGGCCGGAGGGATTCTGACTGAAGGATGAAGTAGTGGGACGGTCAGTTTTGTCTTTTACTGGTTTAGTGTAATATGAAGGATTAACACTTCACTGACATCCTGTAATATTCCTCATATCTTTTTCCTCTTCCTCGTGTCTTCACTGTTCCTCCATCGCCACACACACACACACACACACACACACACACACACACACACACACACACACACACACACACACACACACACACAAGAGCCATCCCAAACCCTCCCCAAGGTCAGTATCTCATTCAAATCTCTCCCTCTCTCTCCCTCTCTCTCCCTCTCCGTCAGGCCTTTTGTGCGTCTCCTTCTAAAGAAGCTGTCAGGCTGCACTGTTTAAGGGCTCACAGGAGGGACAAAAAGCACACTATGTTTTGTTTTGTTTCCCTGCCGCAGTGTTGGGCTGTGAAGGAGTGAGTGGAATGGAGGGAGAGTGAGAGAGGTGAGGCGAAAAGAGAGAGAGAGAGAGAGAGAGAGGAGTGGGGCTAACATGTAATTTACTGTTTGCCTCACTCTACTGTACGTGGCTTTAGTTATGCTAATGATGCTCTTTGTCGGGATGAGGAGATAGCCATCAATCAGCTGTCAATTGGAAGAAAAAGGAGAGAGAGAGAGAGAGAGAGAGAGAGGGCCCCTGCTCGCCCTCCTCCTCCTCCTCCTCCTCCTCCTCCTCTTCTTCTCTGCTACCTAGCGGACTTGGGGGTCCTGGGAAAGCCCGGCAGCTGGATCCGGATCCGGATCTGGAGTCCAGGTGGAAGTTTCTGAGGCTTTATAAAGATGAGCTCCTGGAGTTAGTTTCTGTGTGTTGATGCTAAGCCGTCTGTGTGAGTCCGAGCTTTTGTTTGCTTCTTGTTATTGTTTTTGTCATTGTCAAAAAACAACATTTTAAAGGAAGCATGTAATTGTAATATGACAGTTGTGGAGCCGCTGTCAGCAGAGGACGAGCCCTTCATTCTGCTAGCTAATGTTAGCGCTAAGATAAGCTAACAGGCCCATTAGTGCCAGTTCATTTAGCTCGTTAGCCGGAGCCTCGGGGATGATGACATTCATTACATATCATTAGTGCACAATTAACATGTCTCACTCTGACACCGTCGCTCCCAATGTTACACGACACTTTTAATCATGTTTTATGAAATGTTTCCGCAGACGTGACATGATTTATGAGTTTTACATGACACGCCGTTCATTACATTAACCAGCTGTAATCATGAAGGCTGCCGCAGACTGATTCCAGGCCCAGTGTCACAATCCTGCACTGTCCTTGTTATGGGAAATTAGAGAAGTGCTCCATTTGAAATCCCATCAATTCATTTGTCATTTTATTGCTTCCGCAGCTTTTCGGGGTTTTTTTTCCAGCGATGCACTTCACGTTCCCGCAGCTCATTCTAGTGCAAAGGTAAATTCCCTGAAGCTGACTCAGTTCTCCTGTTTAGAAGATTAGAAGTGTACGACTGCTGGAAACAAACTATATGATGATATGAGCTGAACTGAAGTTGTGTCAGATTCCTACCGTTTGTGTTTTTGTTATAATTCAAACTGTAATTACCAAGTTATTTTATGATTTTACACTGTTGGATTGAAGACCTGGTTTTTGGAACATTTGGAAATGATGAGGCAGTCGCCTGCATTCCTTACCTGATTGGTTCTTATCAGTCATGACTCCGCTACCAGTGGTGAAGGCAACATGTAGTGATGAAGATTGACTTAGTACATTTACTCAGGTACTTGACTTAAGAGGTACTTGTACTTTGTTTTGATTTTATACTTCCATGCCACCAGATCTTAGAGGGAAATATTGAATGAACCATTTAGATTAAACTATGAAATTGTTAAAATTAGTTCCAGTTCCACAAGGGACAAGATTAAAATGGTTCGTTCCTATCATAGATTAAAATAAAACTAATTTAACATGAGCTGTGTATTATTTTAGCATTTAATACTTTAATACTTGTGAGTAATATCTCTATATCTTTACTCACATAACATTTTGAATACATGACCATTATTTGTGATGTAATCTTTACAGTTTTATGTTTTACTTTCAGTTAAAGACACATGTTGCTTATGTGTCTTTGAAGGTTTTTAATTAATTGTACAAAGTACATTATTATTACATATTGTGCAAAGAACATACACACATTTTGGGTGCTCTAAATACAATAGAAAATGCAATAATAACAGTTAATGAAATTGGTGTTTTCAGATGCAATGAATTTAATCAGAAAACGCAAACTTCCATTAAAACGAAATATTGAACACTTATCTTGTTAGTTTTAATTGTTTTTGTTGTTTTGTAAACTGTAAACATGATATGACCACATGTTAGGGCTCTGGTTAGAAGGTTAATTAAATAATCTGGACTTTATTCTTAATCCTGCAGATTACTGCACGTCTGTTACAGAAGAGGAATTCATAATTTAATCACAAAAAAGTTTTTGTTTCGCTGCTCGTTTGAAGTAAAGTTGTCTTCATGTTACTTTAATGCGTTTCTGTGATACAGAACCTGGAGATATCATTTATATACAAAGATCTAAGAATGCTTATGTGCCAAGACAATCCAACACTACACACACACACACACACACACACACACACACACACACACACACACACACACACACCACACACACACACACACGGACACACACACACACACACACACACACACACACACACACGAACACACACACGGACACACAAACAGAAACACACATGCAGAGGAACAAACAGTACTTTTTTCTTCCCTATCACACTCACCCACCCACTGATCCACACAGAGAGAGAGAGCAGTATTGATTTTGCTGTCTCCATGCTCTTGAGAGTGTACTTGTGTGCGTGTGTGTGTGTGTGTGTGTGTGTGTGTGTGTGTGTGTGTGTATAAAAGGGATTAAGGCCCTCGCTCAGCTGAGATACCATCAGCCATCAACCCTTCTAGTCCGCTTCGGGCTTTCCCGGCTGCCGCATTGTCTATTCTGCTCCGCTATGTGAAAAATGTTGAATATCAACAATGGCTTTCAGTGGTGTATTGTTGAGTTTTTGTATGAACTAATCTTGCCTCAGTGAAAGAGACCTAGGGCTTGGACAAAACGTCTAGAGCCACAGCATTCCTAGCTGGCTCTCCCCTTGAACACTGAGCAGAAGGCTGGGGCTGAAGGAGGCAGAGTGGAGGGGAAAGGCAGGCTGGAGAGGGAGAGCCGGGCATGGGGTACAGCAGCTAAGAGGCCGGGGGGTTAGGAGGCTGCAGGCCTGGCGAGGCTGGGGGGCAAAAAGTGAGAAGGTGGCATGGCGGGAGGGCACGGGAGCCTGGCTAAGGTGGGAGTAAGGTGAGGGAGATGGAGGCCGCGGTGAAGATAGAGCTGGGAGAGGGATACGAGGCTGAAGGAGGGATGAAGAAGGTAGAGGAAGAGGAGGCCAGGTGGAGAACACAAGACGAACTGAGGACTGGGAGAAAGAGTCAGAAACAGACAGAGTGTATGTTTCTTTTCCTGTGTAGAAATACTGCTTGAGTGTCGGAAAAGATTTGAAGAAGTCGTCTGAAACCGGTTCAGGTGCAGAAACTAAACAGAGACAGGCAGCGAGAGAATCAGAGAAAAACCAGAGAAAATCTCTTTCCAGCTCCAGGAGTCTGTTTTCCTTTTCCTGCCAAGGATGTAACACTGGTTTGGACAGTGGGGCAACGTCCAATCAGACAACAGCACTGGAGGCCTTGTCATAATGACAAGCGTGACATCACTGCAAGGTAAGCTGAGTCAAAGATTGGCTGAGTGATTGACTGACTGTGCGACTGACTGACTGAGTGACAGAGAGCCGTTTGATTGGCTGTCTGAGCCTCCTCTCATCCTGTCGCTCCCTCTTCTCTCATTCTCTCTGATTCGAGCTTTTCCCAAGACAGAATCCAGGTGTGGCTGCAGATGTGGAGTGTGTGTGTGTGTGTGTGTGTGTGTGTGTGTGTGTGTGTGTGTGTGTGTGTGTGTGTGTGTGTGTGTGTGTGTGTGTGTGTGTGTGTGTGTGTGTGTGTGTGTGTGTGTGTGTGTGTGTGTGTGAGGAGAATAACTCGAGTGTTTAGGCCCCCTTGCTGCATGTGCTGGTGTTTTCATGCAGATTTTTATCTGGTAGCAAAATGCCTGCAGTGCCGCTCGGGGTGAGGTTTCTGTCGCTCTGTGTGTCGCCATCTCTGTGGTCTCTCGCTCTCTCTCTCTCTCTCTCTCTCTCTCGCTCTCTCTCGCTCTCTCTCTCTCTCTTGCTCCGTGTGTCTCCTTCCTGTCCTGCTGTGTCAGATGAGGCTCCTGCAGATAGAGGGGGGGAGGTGGGGGAGGGTGAGACAGAGAGGGGGCAGTCGATACAGGTTTGAATCGGACTGCTGTCAGATGACATGTGTTCGTCCTGCAGACGTTGTACGGTGACATTATAATTCAGGTGTTTTATGCAAACTGGGTTTTTGGGTCCGTGTTGCAATTGAACCAATTTGAAAATGCCATTTTTTACCGTTATCCTGCAAACGCTCACACAGCAACATGAACACATCTTAGCAACATACTATAGTTAACTGTGTATTATAATTGTGTTTGTGCATTTACTTCTAATCATATTATACTGAGAGGAAATGATTAAATACATTGTATCACCATTGTATCTCAGTCACATTCCTCCAAATAAACACAATGTTTTTCCAAAGTGTAACTGTTGATTTCTCAAGTGATCCTGGATTTTTCACCACCAATTTTTTTCCTCACTTTCCTCTGCACATTGCATTGATGGGGAATCGTGTAAATCAACAGCAGCACTTAAAATCCTGTATAAACACATTTTTATTCACCTTTTTGACTTTTTTAACATTAACTCCTGATCACAGAGCGAATTTATTAATACAAATATTAGTAGGACTGCATAGCTATGCTTTAAAAGTAAAACTCAGAAGTGCAGGAGACTTTAATGACTCTATGTTCAAGGTGAATTGACCTTATCTTGTACTGTGGCTGTAAATTAGTCTCATGGCTTCTGGGATGAAACCAAAGTTGTTGTGACGTCTCTTCACCTAAAATTTAAAATCATTTAACTTTAAAAACATGAAGTATCATCCTGATAAAACATTTAAAAGCTCAAGCAAATTAAAAACTTGTTTCTGTAAATAGATGACCCTTCAACACAAGTAGTTTGTGACACTGTTCTAATGCTCTTGTGTGAGAAGGGGTCATCGTGGTGTACGTGTGTGGCAGTTTGGGGTCAGTGCCACGGAAACCTGGGATTGAGAGATGGTTGGCTTAACCCCTCACCCCAACACACACACACACACACACACACACACACACACACACACACACACACACACACACACACACACACACACACACACACACACACACACGTTAACATCAGTGCAGTCTAATCGGCGGCCCCTGGTGATTTGTCCTCTCAGCTTGAAGCCCTGTCATTCCTCCCTGCTCTCTCACAATTACAGCCCTGAACTGAACTAGAAAATCTGCTCCAATCTAGCAATTAGTCCTGAGGCCACTGGCTGTGTGTGTGTGTGTGTGTGTGTGTGTGTGTGTGTGTGTGTGTGTGTGTGTGTGTGTGTGTGTGTGTGTGTGTGTGTGTGTGTGTGTGTGTGTGTGTGTGTGTGTGTGTGTGTGTGTGTGTGTGTGTGTGTGTGTGTGTGTGTGTATACTCTCTTTTTATTCCAGTCCTTGTGAGGACCAAACAGGAAGAGTGAAACTGAAGCCGGTGACAGGCAAATCATGATTTTGTTCATCTGTGTTTCTGACGTTGTGTTTCCCTTCTTGTAATTATTGTCAACAAATTAGTCGACGGTGGAGATGATTGTCAGCCTCACACCACTCAGAGTGTTTTTCAAATTTAGGACGGCATTCAATTTGAGGCTCTGCAGAGGATGCCGTGTTCCTGCCGCTATTTTTTTCCAATAATCAGAAACTAGAGCGCCCATCCTGAGATTTTTGTGCTGTAAAGCAATTCTGAAATAAGAAGCTGGAAGATGCTGAAGTAGAACAGGTGGAGATTTTAGTCCCTTCCTCATAAGTTGAAAATTCAAATATCAACCTATAGGTGATCAGTAACTTGGTGTCATTATTACAAACAAGTCGGTGTTTGTTTGGGATGTTTCTATTGACTATTGACTAATGTCTGTATCGATCAGATAGGAATTTAAATTTAGATGAGTTGACTTGTCTAAAAGTAAGAAAATAGTCAAAGTGGAGCATCTCGGCCGTCGGCAAAGTTGAGTGGAGGCAACGCTCTTCTCTTTTTTACATACATACTTTTTTGTTGTACATTATTGTGTGTTAATTGTTATTGCTGTGAAAGTAATATAGTGAAATTCAAAACTAAAATGTGTCACTTTGACTTCAACCCTTCAACCAAGCTGCAAAGTACTTTCATAAAAAGTACTCTTGACTTTTCTTATAAAAACAACTTCACAATATGCTTAGTACAACTCACTTGTCCTCATTATAACAACACACGACAGGTCTCACTGGGACTCGAACGTTGTCATAACCCTATAAATAAAGAGAATGAAAGACAGCTTTAGACTTAATAGGTTTAAAGTAATCCAATGGAAAGTCCTTACAAGAGTAGCAAATGGAAATGAAAGTGTGAGTGTGTGAGGACCGGCGGAGGAGAGGAGTGCTGCGTGGTCGGAGCGGGAGGTGGTGCAGGGGAGGTGGGCAGGTTTTCGTGGCCAGGGGGAAGGCAGGCCTGACTGGGCAGCGACAGTGACGCTTAGTGCCGCCTGGCTTCCTCCTAAAGACACGGCCTCCTTTTCCCCCCATGCATCGCGCTCCCGCGTCTCCTCTCTCCGCCACCACCACTCTCTCCTTCACTTTCCCCTCTCCTCCTTTTGTCCCTTCCCTCCTTCACCCTCCAGTTCCTCCAGCTCGCTCTCCTTTTCTTGCTCCATTCCTCCATTTCTCTCACTTCCTTAATTTTTTCCCCCCTCCACGTCTGGGCCATTACAGACACTCAGCGGCGGGTTGAGAGGGGGGTGGGTGGCGGGCGGCGGCAGTGGAATGGGGAGATTGAGGGGGGGGGGGACAAAAGCCCTGAGATGCCGGTTCGATGAGAGTGGCTGGTTTTGAAAAGAAGCCGGACGGCTTCTTAATGCAGCGAGTGGACGGACAGACCTGGATAGACAGAGCAGACTCAGCCCTTTATCCTCGTCCCTTAGCCGATGCCTGTTTTGGCCCAAAAAGCACATCATCCGCCTTGTGCCCTTCCCGCTACGCCGGATGTTTTATCAAACACATTAAGATGTGATGGATGGATAGGTGGAGGGAGGAGGGGGGGAAAGGGTAATATAGCTGAAGGCCAGACACTTAAGAGGCTGATGGAGAAAACTTTTTTCGAGAGGAAGCGAGGCAAACACGTGGACGGGCTAGAAGAGTGCGTACATGCATTTCATTGAGAGGTTACATCTCTGTTATTGTGCATTAAGACATCGTTACTTCTCTGCAGCTGTTTTCAGGATTATAGCACGAGAGAGAATATTGTCGGTGAAATGCTGCTGCATCTTTTATGAAACTGCTTTTGAAGATGCAGCTCAGCTCATAAACTCACTGCCCTGAAACACTAACATGCAAACATGATCAAACTTGTTATCGTGATGATATTTTTTGTTGGAAAACATGAAGCTTTCTTACTTTTTTTTAACGTTGTTGACTATTTTCTTGCAATTAAGAGATTTAATAGAAATAAAGTGAAGTAATTTTATGAATCCATATCTCTTTGTAGCGCCCGTGTTTGTGACACACCATCAAGGACAAACAACACTTTTCTTCAGAAGCGTCGATAGTAAACATTGGGTGGTATCACTTCACTCAGATGTGAGGGGTTTTCACATGATATTCTCTGCCTGCGTTTATTTCCTTGCATCGCCTGTCTCTTTGTTGTGGGCGGTGTACGAGTATTATTATGGATTTGGCTCCGAGAGCTTAGCTGGTCTGCGACTCTGATATCAGCTGGACTCTGATCAAATGCAACAAGCTCTAAATCCGCTTTAATCAGCGCAGCATTTTATTATCGACGAGGAGACTTCACAACAACCTGCGGTTGTGAGATGTCGGGGGAATAAACAAGGACTTATTGACACTTTTGTATTTATCCCAGAAAAAAACTTAAATGAAGCTAGAAACAATTTCACAGATCAATGTTTTAATCTGGATACAAGGGTTTGAATGAGGACGGTGTGAGAGCTTGATGAACAAGCAGTTATCATTACTGAATTATTAGTTGTTGTACAGTTTTCTTTATGTTAAGTTACACTTAACTATTTATCTGATGTATCCTGTTAATTATTTGTGATATAATCGTATCATTGTTTCTTAAACATTGATATAAACCAGTGACCTGTCCAGTATGTACCAACGCCTCTCACCCATTGTCAGCTGCTTGGCTCCAGTTCCCCCACAACCATCACATTTTGAAGTTGTTGCTGTGGAACTTAACAAATCCAGTTCTTAGCAACTTTGAACTGGATCCAACATGGGACCGGCTGTCAGAACCCATGTGACACAGCTCTGTAGCAGTTCTACTGACTTTGTTGCTTTGCTTCGAGTCGCTTCTCATAATAAACACTGAACTCTAACTATCTGTATCTTGTTGCTGCTGCTGGTGAAATTAACTTCTTGCCCAAGCATCATTGAAATCATTGTTTTAATGTCTTGATTTGACAAGTGATGATGCCGATCGGCCTGCAGTGATGTGCTCGAGAGCGTTAGAACACAATGAATGTGAATATTAGCAGAAGCACAGATAGCCTGTCGAACAAAGAGGTTATAAGAGATGAGAGAGGGTGGGTTTATTGCACAACAATAGGTTTATAAGGCTTAAACTGATCTGCAGCATACCTACAACGATGGCCAAGTACACACACACACACACACACACACACACACACACACACACACACACACACACACACACACACACACACACACACACACACACACACACACACACACACACACACACACACACACACAGGCAGGCAGGCAGGCACATGTATGCATACAGCAACCCAAATCAACCTGAGCATGTGCCAACAAGTTACACACACACAGTCGGTCAGAGCAGCCAAATCCAGTTATTCCTCTTCTAAGTCCGGCCAAGACCATTGACTGCACACACACACACACACACACACACACACACCACACACACACACACACACACACACACACACACACACACACACACACACACACACACACACACACACACACACTACTCAACAGCCTAAACCCAGTCACTCTCAGGCCAACTCCCCATTTAACACAGACACACACATATGTAAAATGTGACCACACAGCTTAGCCTCCCAGTAAGACCCGCAGAGCCGGCCACAGTGTGTGTGTGTGTGTTCATGGCGGTCAGTACTGAGGCCTTCACCCTGCGGTTGGGGAGTGTGGATGGATGGAGGGATGGAGAGAGAGACAGGGGGGAGAGAAAGAGGATTAGAGTGATGTGGAGACAAAGAACAACAATAGTTTGTCACATTTGTCAGAGAGGATTTTGTGGAAAAGCTGATTTGGAGTCTGCCACCAACAAACAACGATCGGAAATATGGGATTTATTACTAAATCAGTTTGAAGTTTAACAAGGCCTAAGTGTGTGTGTGTGTGTGTGTGTGTGTGTGTGTGTGTGTGTGTGTGTGTGTGTGTGTGTGTGTGTGTGTGTGTGTGTGTGTGTGTGTGTGTGTGTGATAGTTATATATCTGCACTGTGTTGGTATTTCTTCCACGTAGGATGCTAAACTAACTAGTTTGCACTAATTATTGTTATTGTGCGCCCGCTCTCGTGTTTGTACGTCACATTATTATCGTTCCCCGCTGTGTAAACATGGGTTTCTATTAACACCTCTTCAGCTACAACACATGAACACGTTCCGCCCTTTACGCCACAGGTGATGGAAATGACACGAATCTGTCAGAATCAGCAGATGATCAGGAAAGTTTATCACATGAAATCTGGAATCCTGTGTTTAGAGTTTTCTATGTTTTATTAATCATGATAGAAAGAAAAGAGTGAATGAAACAGTCTTTTATTTTGAGGACTCTTCTCTTAAATCACCTCATGGACTGATATTCTGATATTAGTGAAATTTGTATTTTTTGGGAAATTTGTATTTCTCCAGAAATTAACTGATGAACAAGTTTCAGATAAAAAATTCTATAGATTCAATACATTGTTGCCATAGTGATAATGTTGATTGTATTTGTGTCTGAGGCCTCAACCAAAACCAACCTGTGTCTCAATTTGCTGCATTTGTTGACCAATTACGTCACAGCGGTGCGACTTTCCCAATTCGAAGGCTCCTCCCATTACGACCGACAAATGTGTCCCCCCCCCCCCCCCGAGAAACGGAGGCTCCGCCGGGTGGATCCTACCCGAGCCCAAAATATCCCACAATTCACTTCGCTTCAGAGACAAAAATGTACTAACGCAAAAACATATTTACAACGTTTTGAATCAACTGAAGAACATTTTCGTCCGTAGCTTTGTTGCTAGGCGGCGGCTTTAAGGGGCGGGACAAGCTGGTGACGCACTAGGAAGACCAGACTGTCTCATTTTGGTTCGGCCCGGTTCCTCCGGACTATGCAGCCCCTGAATTGAGACACAGCTATACTAAAGGAAACCTCACAATTTCACAATTTCCGGGTGGATCAAGGAATTCCTTACATTACTTTCTTTAACATTGTGAGAGTTTTTAACATATAGGTAGTAAAGGAGCACTGAAGGTTTATTCCTTAAAAGATCCGACTGTATTCCTGTTTGCCACGAACCTCAGCCTCTAACTGTTTTATATCCATGAACTTGACTCGTGATAAATGCCAGACTTCAAGGGGAAGCACTAGGATTACATGGGAAAATTACTGTGCAGAAACAAGTCTTTGAACTCCGCTTGCTTCCCTGTTGTCCTTTAAATGAACCAAATAAACCTCAGCATTAGCTGCCAGAACATTTGCGCATACGTTCAGTTTTGTTTTGCTGTAATTTTTTGCCTCTCCACTCACTAAACGAGGCATCGCCGCGGTGTCACAGCCTCTGAGGTCGGAGCCACTTTCATCCACAGCTGAGTGAAAATGTCGCCGGAGCAGCGGGAGCTTTCAGTCGCCGGCCGTGTGAGAGGGAAACAGCAGGATCGGGTTTGAAGTGAATGAAATGATTTAATGTTTCAGAGTCGGTCTCGCCCCCGGGGAATGGAACGATATGAGCTCCTAATTGACACCAGGTCAACTGCCTCCCTCTCTCACACTCGCACACTCACACACACACACACACATTGCTTTCTGTTTCACACTGTTTCTGTTTCAGCTGTCTCACTGTCCTCCACACACACACACACACATTACAGTCTCTCCAGTAGCCCGGCCAGGCCAGTGCCAGACAAACAAAGGTCTGTGCCGTCTGACTATAATGATGGATGACCAGCAGTCTCATATGTTACAGGGATTTCACAGGAGTCAGTCTGTTCCCAGGCCGAGCAACAAGTCAATAGGCTTCTATACCAGCGTCCCGAAAAGTCTCTAAAAGCATGTTTCCGAATTCTTGGGAGTTTTTTTAAAAAGAGAAATGTTTTATGATTTTATTAGAGCTTGAATCAGCCATTGATACAGACTCAGTTAATGACAGTGAATGTGATTAGCTGGGAGAGGAATGTTTTATTAGTCATGTATGAGCTGATTGACAGAACCCCAGTGGTTATTTGTGTATAGACATGTTATGCACATTGTAATGTGTGTTCTGTGCCTTTAGTGAGGCTGCATTACCATCTAAATCTCCATCTGTCTCATCGAGATATGATGTTTTCCTAAAACAACAATGTGTTGGGATTATTACACTTCAACTTCAACCTGAGATATTTGTATTCCTTCAGTTTTGTGTCCTTCGCAGTAATTTCATCAACTCGTCCACTCGCTCGCTGTGAGTTTTCCTCTCATGGACTCACAGAGACATTTTCTGGATATTTTACGAGGGCGCTGGCAGGGAAAGTTCTGGAAAATGTCAGCAGCAACTGACTCAGAGTCAGACAATTGCGTTCTCATATCCAGCTTCTCCAGAAATTCTCAGTAAAATGTCAGCTTGTTAATTTGTGGAGCATCGTGCTGCTGCCAGTGTTGGTGTTGTATCTCTGTGTGTGTTGACAGTCACAGATCTAATTATCCTCAGGTCATGACAGACATCAGGGTCCTGGACTTTTCCTCTGGTCTGTTTGAGACCATGAAACTTTAATGATCTTTACAGAGTTGTTCATTAAATCTGGGCGCTGATCATTGCAGCCGCCAACCAAGTGCTTTGGATCAAAGGCAGATAACTTTGAGTCACTCCGAACATCTGATGACTCATCACTTCAAGCCAACACCTCCGTGACCTTGTAAACATTTGTTGAGGAAAGAGGCTTAAAAAAAAAAAACATCCTCATGAATCTTCCTCTCTCAACCTTCAGCCGCGCAGCCATGCGTCGGCAAACAAAACAAAATCTGCTGAAGTTAAGAGGCCCGCAGATGGAAGCGGTGACACGAGGAGGAAGGGCTGCAGGTGTCAGAGGCGGCGACACCAGATGAACAGCTCCCTCCATGACATTTCCAACCCTCCGATTTATAACGCGCAGCAAGAAAACACGTCTCGCACTTCTGAACAGCGCCGCGGTGACATCTAATCAGATGCCAGAGGAGACGCTGGTGTCAGACCTTAGAGAAAACACGCTGATTCCCCACCGGCTGTATTGTCACTAAATGCCTCTTCTCTCTATGGACTGTAAATGATTTAATTTGAGCGCCAGATGTGGCGTTTAGACTCCGCTAGCTTGTTGAGAGAGAGGGATCGAGATGGAGGGAGGAAGAGAGAGGGAGAGACAGGGAGGGAGAGAGAATGAGGAAATGACAGGAAGGAGAGAAATAGCTTGGCAGACCGACAGCCAACAGCAGCACAGGCACTTGACAGAGCTCTCAAACATCTCGACTGTGTGTGTGTGTGTGTGTGTGTGTGTGTGTGTGTGTGTGTGTGTGTGTGTGTGTGTGTGTGTGTGTGTGTGTGTTTTCCACTTGTGTATCATGACAGCTGAATGAAAATCAATCTGCTTCTACATCTGCCATCTTGAGTGTCGGGGAGCGCAGATGGGCCTTCCCCGTCACACTGAGCTATCTGGCAGCCGACCAACTCAAGTCTTTCCACCTCTTCTTTTTCCTCTCCTCTTCCTCTCTTCTCCTCCTCTCTTCCTCTCCCTCTCCTCTTCCTCCCCTCTCCTCGTTAATCAGATGCCAGCCACTGAAGAGGAGTTTTTTTTCTCTTCCTACTCTGACGTCTCCAAGTCACTCTGACGGCAGATGTTTGGGCCTTTTCGAACTGCAATCTGGGCTGTAATCACCCTCATTGACGGCTCCGAGGGCCCCCGTCGCAGCGCTGAATGGCAAATTTTAAGCGTTTTTAGATAACGTTGGTAATTGGCTAAATCGTTTATAAGCCCGGAGATCACACTTTTAATCTGCAGCCTAACATGACGGATCATGAAACCGAGACAGATCTCGTCCATGTGTGTTGTGTGGCGCGTTTCCTTGCCCCTTCGTCCCATTTCTTCTTCTTTTTTTTTTTGGTTTCCCCTCCTCGTGTGTTACAGGATGTTTGATGCTTCATGAGTCTCCCATCAGATTAACAAACACTAATCGTTCTGTGTGCTGCAGTTTGTCTCAGTGTCAGGATTCCCCGCTGTCCTCTCTCCTCTCTCATCTCCCGAGCCCATCTCATCTCTGGCATTAACTCCATTAGCCTGGTAATTGGCTCTTAAAGCAGCGGCCACAGACTCCGAAGGCCACTTAATGTCCATCTCCCTTGCTCCCTTCTCCTCTCTGCTCTCCAGTCGATCATCTACCTTCCTCAGTAAATAGCATTAACTAGTCCTGCATAGAAATCTGAGGCCATATTAGTGTTATCCTCCCCTCTCAGCCCATTGCCAGGCTTATGAGTCCCGATCGTTGGAGATGATATGGCTAAGTGGATATTTTTTTTTCTCACATCACTCCAAAATGGGGCTCCAAATAACCCCCCAACTGTCACAGATGAATATGTAAATTCCCGCGTATGGAGATCTCCCTCCATTTTTTAACCGACCCCGAGAAACTAAATCTATATTTAAAAGATGTGGATGTGAAAACTCAGCTCATCATCACAGGCTGCCCGTGCCCCTATACTCCGCCACCCGTCCACCAACGTGGGCCTCGCTTTTCATTTCCGGATAGAAGATAAAATAAAATGTGAAGGTATTTTTCTCTCTGCTGTGGAAATTGAGGCTCTGGGGGCAACAGCAAATAGTTTTCGTTTGCGATTCCTCTACATCTTTATTACTTTTACTTTAAAGGGGCCCAAAATGCAAAAAAAACCTCAAGTTAAATTCACTTAACACTAATGTTAATCATGAATCTGTTTTTGGTATCATACAGTTTCATTCCACTAGGGCTTTCACTGTTTGTCTATTTCATGAGGTCGCGGAAAATTGATTTAAAAAATGTGTGTGAATACAGATTTTCTTTTGCGGGAAATTGTCAAAATTTGTCGAAATTGCTGAAAACTCGAATGTAACATCAAGAGGTCGCTCCAAGCATTTTCCCTAAAAAATATTTTCAAAGGCTAAGATTAAAGAAGAAAAATATTAAAAGCAATAGAGACAAAAAATCCCTTTTCTATTGAATCCTTTGAGTGCAAAAGTTAATTCCTCATTTCTTAAGTCAAGTCAATGTGCACAACAATCTTTTCAAAAGTGCCTTTTTTCATCAAGAACCATTATTCGCTGGGAAAATGTTGAAAATGTTGAAAATGTTGAAAAATGCTCCATCTCACAATGTTAAAGAAAGTAAAAAGACAAAGTCCTGGATCCGCCTCCTGATCTGGTTCCACACCGAACTTTAACGGCTTCGTCGTGGACCCACACCGCATCTTTCCAACAAATCAAATCAACCCACAAACAGACAGGGGTGAAAACATAACCTCCTCTGTAGAGGTAATTAAAAGCTATTTAACTTTTCCGAGCTTTCAGTACATCTCTCCCTCTCAAGTCACGTGACGTGTCTACGAATACATGTTTTCATCATATTTGTTTGTACTGACGACGTATGAAGATACAGATTTAACTTCCCGGAGCTGAGCTGCTGTGTCTCTGTCAGCAGTTGTAAGTTTACACACGTTTCTCACTTTGTTTAAGTCATTTAAACACAAATCTCGGACCAACCCGACCCTCCAGTGTCTGTTGCTGCTCTGTGGTTATCGTTAGATGAAGACGTTTTTCCCACAGCATCAGCTCTTCTTCACTGACGGGGATGATCAGGCCTCATCCCGTCACTTACCGCGTGTGAGATACCACGCTAACTCCGCACAAACATTTCTCATGTTGTTTACACTCTGTGATGATTCTCTTAATCCTTCAGATTCCTCTTTCGCTTTTCGGCTTTGTGTGTGTTTGTGTGTGTGTGTGTAGATGTTTCTGTTTTTTGCAATGCCTCTTTGTGTGTTGTACGAAACCCTGGTGTCTCATCTGAGGGATTTTAGAAACAGAGTAATTAGTTAGCGATAGAGGAGCCGTTGGTGTGAAAATGCAGCCGCCGCCACCACCCCACCCCTAGAGAGACAAATCAATCAATAACCTGCTGATTTATTTCACGTCCTTATCGTCTAATTTAATTGCTGGGTCTTTTGTATCTGTGGAGTCGTTGGGGGAGGACGTGGCGGTGGTGGTGGTGTGGAGGGGGGGAGATAAATAAGGCGAGGGTGGAGGGATGTTGCAGAGTTGAAGTCGAAAAGAAGCGGCAAGTTTTTGTGTCTGTTTTTTTTTGTGTGTGTGTGCTTGTGTTGTTTTTTGCGCCCATGCGTGGCGGCGTTCTTGCGAGGAGGCGTTTTTCGAGACACACTCTGTTCGACAGCCTCTGCAGTGTTTTTAAATGTATTTACTGCTGCAACACTGCGTCCATTGGTTTCTAATGCGAGAGGAAGCAAACACACACACACACACACACACACACACACACACACACACACACACACACACACACACACACACAGGAGGAGACACAGAGAGGGAAGAGCAATCCTTCCACAAATTATCAGAAAGAACAAATTTAATTAGCAATATAAATGCCAGGCGGAGTACATTATGTGCAATTGTCTTGCTATCTTTCCAGAAATTAGTCTTTTAAAATGAATTTGCTGTATTAATCATCTCCTGAAATATTTTTTGATCACTGAATTAATAGATTTGCGTTGCGGGGCTGTGTTTTTTTTAGGTGTTCATTGACATAGGTGATTGCCTCTTAATTATGACAGCGTCCTCCTCCTATCCGCGCCTATTAATTCCTGTGTTGTGGCGTAGCTGCAGCCCGCTGCCTGGCCCTGTATCTACTAATTACTTCTCTAATTGAATTTGCTCTCTGTTGCCAGGCTGTTTTTTTTAAGTGGCTGTTTGTTGCCGGGCCTCATTGTGTCTTTGTGTGACAGCTAGCTTCTCTCTCTCTCTCTCTTTTCTCTCTCTGTCTCTCTCGCTCTGTATATTCATGTCTCTCCCTCTATAGCGTAACCTATATCTCCCAGACCTATGTAGTGTTCCCACTGTAAATAAAGGCAGGAAATTAATTAATGAGAGCCAGTGAAACAATTACAAGCCCCTCCCCACCCGCCCGTTGCCCGCCGCCCGGCTGTCATTGGCTCAGGTCTCTGTAGGATTGTTGTGACTGCGAGCCCGCCACTCTTCAACCAGCAATTCAGGACGCCGTGTGTTTGGCAGGATGATAAATAACATACAGCCGAGTTTATTTAGCTCCTTTTCCATCATCGGGCCTCGGCTGCACATAAACTTTATTCACGATTAAATTGAGTACTGTATTTTAAACCTTTTTTGTACCATGACAAGCTCATTGATTGTCCTTAATACATTGATCCCTCAGAAATATAACCTTAAATCTACTAAACTGCACAAGTGACATAGTTTGATGAAATCTGAATATTCTCATGCTCTTGATTCCAACTTGTTGTTACTACTTAAACTGCATTTAAGTTAAGTGATATTATGTGTTAGCATAACTCCTCAGCTTTTCAGGACAAACTTCAGATTTCAAATCCTGAGTGACAACTGAACTGCAGAGTGTTCGTGTTCCTCCATTGTCGTGTTTTTAATTTCACAATCGTCATTTACGTCATCAGACACTCGTGCTACTTTCAAATAAGCTGCATCTTTGTTTGTGCTGCCCCTGAACAACCTGCATCCATGAACTCACTTCATCTCAACTCAGCTTTCTGAAGCAAAGAGCTTTACAGCACAGAGGAAAGGAAAATAGAACAAATAGAAAGAAGACAAACATATGAAATGTGTATTGTGCGTGCATTGTGTATTAATCGTTAAGTCATGATTAATGAGGTCATAAGATCACTGATTGCATATTTGGGGATTTCATTGAATTAACTGACAGTTGCTCGTTGAGTATTTTTCCGACAGTAACAGCAGTTAAAGACCTGGTTTCAAACTCTACTCCACACCACTTTGGTTTTCACCGACTCCGACGTGCAAACAGTAAAAGCGTCACTTGTTCGACAGCGATTTGTCTCTTTACCGTCCTTGAACAAGGTTTTCTGAGTTAATGGAGAGAGGAGGCTTTTTACACAAATATCCAGATCTGCTATTTCACCACACGCAGCATCGAGAGGTCCTGCTTTTCTCTCTCTGGACATTTTGAGTTATAAGGTAACTGCAGGTCAGTATCAGGCCGGGGTGCATGTTATCTGCGTGCATAATTTAAAACACAACAAACACCATGATTGACAATTGAGTCGAGGTCGCTCCAATCCACGATCACAACTTTCTCTGCTGTATTAATGTTTAAGATTTTGTGTCTATAACATTTAACCAAAAGAAATTTATATTTAATTTGTCTTCTAAACTCTCTACCTTCATCTTGATGTTTTTCATGAGCCATTCTTACACCTACTCTCATACATTTGTACTCATAACATAATTGATGACAATGGGAATGAAGCTTCACAGACGTTGGAGCAGCCTTGTGATGTCGACCCGGTAGTTTCTTGCTTTTCATGTCTGAGAAAGTGAAGAGATGGGAGATGTGTGGAAGGAGAAAGGTCCGTCATCAGGCCTCTAATCTATTTAACTGCTACTTTATTTCTAAGAAAAGTTCCGTCTTTCTCTCGTCAATACAAATATTCTGAATAACTTCTGGCTGCAGCTGAACATAATGTAACATCACTGCTCTCATTGCTGTCAAAACCTTCTTCTCACCCACGTCCCAACTCTCAGCATCCTCCCTCACATCCTCCCTCACATCCTCCCTCACATCCTCCCTCACATCCTCACCCTCTCAGTTGTCGCTGTGAAAACTTTCTCTCCTCCCGCCTCTCTTGATATTGATCCTCTCTCTCCTTCTCCATCCATCCGTTGCTCTCTCATCCCTCCTCTCCCCCTCTATTGATCCCTCTCTCTCTCTCCCTCTCCCTTCAGCTCGCTGCTATCTGGCTCGGCCTTTGTCTTCTTATCGAGGTTTCAGGGTTTATTCTGGCTGCTGTTATTGACAGGCCTCTCGCTGCACAGCCAACTAATGCATCCCTAATCCCACCTTTGTTACTGTGGAATGTTCTGTCTCTCTCACACACACACAACACACACACACACCCATACACAGGTTACACCACCACATGAGTGTGTGTGTAAGGTGGAGAGGGGCCACGAGGATGTCGATCCGAGCTTTCTATTTGTTGGGAAAGCCATCTATCAATCAAAAAGGGCCTGCTGTCTGTGTGTGTTTTTTTTGTATGTGTGTGCGTGCGTGCATGGGAGATTGTGCACGTGGTTGTTGAGTGACAGGCCGAATCGTGGCTGAGGACGTTTGATAAGCTTGTATTGTCGGTCGTCGGTGCCCCCCCCCTCCACTCCCCAGCTCCCTCCACACCTCCACCTCGATAAGAAATACATTCGACTAGAGCTGATAACGGTGTCAGGAGCAGCAAAGCCCCACTCTGAAGAGAAACACACACACACAAACACGCAGCACGCCACGGGAGAGGTGTCTTTCTTCAAACACCTTGGCTGTAAATGATACTCTCAACAAACAGGGACGACAACACCACTCAGGAAAAAAACGACTCAGATATCGTGTGTGTGTGTGTGTGTGAGAGACAGAGGGTGTGTGTTTGTATGATGTGTGATATGGCTGGAGGATATGCTCGGCTTATTGAATAAGGTCTTACTGATAGCACCACTATATGTGTGTGTGCGTGTGTGTGTGTTGTGTTTGTGTGTCTGTGTGTTGTGAACAGCACAGAAAGAATACAGTAATAGGCTTAGAGCCACCGAGGGAAAGTATCAGACTTAACAAACACACTGCGCTCCAAGACTTACTGTGTGTGTGTGTGTGTGTGTGTGTGTGTGTGTGTGTGTGTGTGTGTGTGTGTGACGTATGTGCAAGCATACAGTATATGTGTGTACATGAATGTTTCTTGTGTACATGTATGTTCAGATTCTAACAGCCTCTACAATAAGATCTACATCTTTCAAAAACATTCAAATGTCTTTTTCTTAAGTTAGACATGTCCTCATCCAACCCAGGACATTATCAAACATGTAAAAAAGTGTTTTATTCAAATAGAGAGAGAGAAATGACCTCATGAACATTATCAACATGTGAAGGAATGTCGTCGCTGTGAGTAGAAACTTCATCAATCTGGTGAGAACCATCGCTGCCTCTTGTAGAAAGGTCATCGCTGTGGGAGCAGAGGCATCGTCACTGGGATCAAAATGTCACCAGCCTCACTGGAAACATCATCGATGACAAATATGTAAATGCAACGACGAGATCAGAGACGTTTGATATTCACAGTGAAACTTGAAAAACTTGAGCTCATTACTTTGTAAATATCTTGTAAATGTCTTTTGCTAAATTATTGTTTTATTGAGTATCGAGGAGAACAACTGTAGCTTCATATTTTCCTGAATGATCCACTTTCTTATGATGTGTTGAGAACAGCTTTGAGTTTTATGAATCACCATATGGTTAAAAAAAACACTGTGTTAGTTATCTATCTTTTTACATCAGAATCTGAATATTACTAAATAAATGCACATCATCAGTCACATAATGTTCATACAAATAATGATAAACAAGCACTGGTTGAGAGGAACTTGAGTTTAGAAAAGATTTAGAAATCTGAGGATTCAAAAAAAAAGAAAAATATTGTTTTGAAGCTCGATAAGATTTAAAAAATTTAAGATAAATAAAATATTACTTATGAACGAGTTGAGAAATGGGAGGTTGTCAATATGTGGGATGTTCACGTCAGAAAGAAAGAACAGACCCAGAGAGATGAGGGGGAGAACGGAACGCAGGTTGGGCACACATGACATTTGCACAGGTCATCCATTACTGTAGTGAAAGAACGGTGACCTGTGAAGAGATTTCAGGAATGGGGCCGGTGCACGACGCAAGAGGAGGAGGACGGAGATAAAGGAGGAGGGAGAGAGAAAGAGAAAAAAGATAAAGAGAGAGTGAAATTACCAGAGGGCAGGAGAAAAGAGGCTTATTGTGTATGTGCATTAACAGGGCGTGTGATGAAGTTAGTTTTTTTTTTGTGTTGTGTGCAGTGACTAGGGGCTAAGGAGTCAGGAAGACAGAGGGAGCAGGGGGGGGGAAATCAATGGCAAATTACACGCGCTCGGCTTGCCCATTGTACAGTACGGCTGCTATATTCAAAAGAAGGCACTTCCAAGATGATGCAGCCAAATGGTGGATGGACTCCAAGATCATTTTTATTGATTTCGAGGAGCCATCAATAGAAGCGGGGGGGGAGGAGGTGAGTTGGGATGTGTGTCACAGGGTCAATACAATACCCCTGGACCCCGGCTTTTTGTCCCTGTCCACACATTAACAGCACACCCCCGTCCCCACTGCTTTTCATATACATTAGTGCCTGGATGGGCGAGTGAAGGACACGCACTCACAGAGTTTTCCATTACAGAATTGGTCTGGCAGCAGATGCTGGCATTGTTTGGGTTCGGGAGCCCAGAAACATTCGGTATTGGTGCTGATGATGTGGTGGAGTCCTCCGGTTTTCCACATCGCAGCTCATAGGTGTACGGCCGTTATGAAGATTGGATTCCTGGTCCTGTGTGTTCGAGAGGGACGGAGCAGAATGAATTTTAGGTGCTTTTGAAATCGTTAACGTTTCCAGAAAGTCGTCCAAAAAAAGGGAAATCACTGTCTGTGGAGTCAGAGTCAGAATGAATGGATTCATTGATACAGGAACAAACACACACACACACACACACACACATAATTTACACATTAAAATCACATTTCATTTTAGAAAAGGATGAAAACAAGCCCTATAGTTGGCGGCGAACAATATCTGCAATTCTATTTAAGTGGCGTCAATATTCATCCATGTTTTAATAGAATTATAAAATAATAAACACGATTAATTTCACAGTGAAATTGAAGATCAAGCTGCGTTTAAGTTCTGTAATGATTCATATTGGGTGACTGTGTTCATGACAGGTTTCAGTTGTTATAAAAAACAAAACAACTAGCAACTGGTTGGTACACTGGCTGACAGAATAATGAGCTTCTGTGTGTGTGTCTGTGTGTGTGTGTGTGTTGCATGATAAACCGTGGCAGCGTGTGATCATTTGATTCCATTAGGCGGTGTGTGTTTCACAGAGCGACATGGCAGCGCTAAATGCAGCAGATGTTAACCGTAGGAGGCTAAAACATGACAGCTTGGAGCCACACGCACGTGCACACACACACACACAAACACACAGACACACACACACACACACGCTTTCACACCCATGCATAATCAGTGGAATGCAGTTATGGAATAATACAAGCAAACAGAAGTATGAACATATTTACTATAATACTGTATCCACTGGTGACTCATGCTTCATGCACAACATTCACACTCATTTACACAACATAGAGAGAGTGAATGGACATAAATACTCTCACACGTCTTTTAATTAGGATGAAATTCAAAGTACAAGAATATTTACAGACTGGATTTTCTATCCCCTGTCACTAAAAGAGCATTTAACAGCATCTTAGTGCCGTTTCCAACTAAACACAATAAATTAAATCTTTTCATTTGGGTTTTTTCTGGTAGTTAGAGCTGTAATGGAGGGTTGTGGTAACATGTGAGGTTACTTAGGCAGAAATATATCATCTTTCCTTCGTCCATACGCCAGCTTTTCCATCTCAGGCAACACATACAATCTTCTGGCCTTTAAATGTTCACACATTAAAGGTTTCACAAATTTCAAATACACATTCTAGCCTGTCCATTGTGGCTACCTGTTTCTTCTTACGGTGCTATTTTTAAAAGCACATATCATTTTCTAATGCATGAGACTATACTTCCATATGAGCCTCTGACAACACTTTCTTTACCTTTCACACACACACACACACACACACACACACACACACACACACACACACACACACACACACGGAGGTAGGCAAACAGCTTTGATTTATTTTCTCGTGGATCTCAACGTGTTTCTGCGTCCTTTATGAGCTGGTTGTGAAATTCAACAGGTGCTGTTAAAGTAGGATGGAGACGTGTGTGTGTGTCCGTGTGTGTGTTCCGGGAGTGTAAAGTCACGACTCGCTCTGAAACACACACATTATCAGCGAGGTGCCAGATTTCTCAGCCTGAAGATAAACACTCAACATTTACGACTGCTTCACTTTACAGCTTTGTTGACTCTGCGATTGTGACTGTTAGACCTTCTATAGGCCCACCAGACACTGTAGGGTGTGTGTGTGTGTGTGTGTGTGTGTGTGCAAGAGAGAGAGAGCGAGAGAGAGACCGAGAGAGTACATGCTGTTGCAAAAAAGCAAATATATTGTGTGTGTTGGAATGTGTGTGTATTGAGTCATTAAAGGAAAGTTTTCACATTTCTTTTACACACTGGATTTTTAGTACTAATCATAGTCTCATGTACCTGAAGCTTTGTCAAAACAGTGTTCCCTCATCGTTATATGAGACTTTGAGGCCTGAATGAAGGTTGATCATTTGATCAAATGCCAAAATCAAAGTTATTCCCTCTTTGATCTTCATTACATGATAAATAGAAGTAGAAAAACACAGATATTGAGAGACACTAGTACAGTTCAGCTCAACATTTGTAGTGTTTTTCATGTTCTTTATTAACTTTGGGTGTTTTTCTTGAATCAAGAAAGTCTCTTGAGGAATTTCCCTGTTTAACTTGTTTGGTATCCTCCCGCTAAAGAGACGAGAACATGGTGGAAATGGAGCAAACCTCAAATATTTACTTGCACGTAAAGAGTGTTAGTTTCTCAAGCTGATGACCTGCAGTAGATATGACACCACACTGTGACAGTAAATATATGGACACACACACACACACACACACACACACACACACACAGATGACTGCTGGCAAAGTTGGGTTTGGTGAAAGTCTCCAGGTTTTATTTTACCATGTTTTTTGTAGACTGGTATTTTTTTTATCTTTATTGTAGTTTGTACACATTTCTTCATATTTTGTTCCCTGCAAATTATGACTGCAATGATAAGTCTGTTGACAGAAAACTATTTTGATAATTTGTTAGTCGTTCAAGTTGAGCAAAATTTTTTCACGGTTCTGTTTTTTCCAGTGTCAGAATGTGCTTTGTTTTTTTATCTTAACATTATAGTGAATTTAAAATATTTGGGTTTTGGTCTGTTGGTCGGACAAAATAAAGCATTTGAATCCTTTTGATAAATAACCCATTATGAAAAAGACCATTGCTATTTCTACTAAGATGAATCATATGAATATTACAGCAGATCAGGTTTTTGCAAAGGTGAAAGTAAAATGTCATAAAGGAGGAAATGACACTGGATGAAATAATCCTGATCTCAGTTGGTGTCAGAGCATGGTCTTTAAAACTGAAACCTCCCGTTGTTAACCCTTTGTTTGGACTTGCATGCATGTACCTGTGTGTGTGTGTGTGTGTGTGTGTGTGTGTGTGTGTGTGTGTGTGTGTGTGTGTGTGTGTGTGTGTGTGTGTGTGTGTGTGTGTGTGTGTGTGTGTGTGTGTGTGTGTGTGTGTGTGGTTGTGTGTGTGTGTGTGTGTAAAAAGCCAGGGGAATGTCCTGGTATGTTACCAAAGCAAAGCCATTCCCTTGCTAACTGTCCAAGTCCATCACAGAGGTCTGATCCTGCCATGATCATCTCCTGGATAAAAATCAAACTCCTCCTCTTCCTCTCTGCTCCTCTTCCTCTCCTCTCCTCTGACGCCAGGCTCAGTCACTTTGTCAGAAGAAGAGCCAACATACTCTCAGTGTGGACCTCTGCTATCTGTGTGTGTTTCTGCCAAGCTTAAATCTTCCTGCTTCTCCTGTTGCCTCGGTGCCTCTTTGCCCTGGTGACCGTGGCTTATATTCTCCCCCACACACATGCACACTAGTCACGATGAACATGAATGTGTGTATTTATTTGCATCGTACACTTTGTCTTAGTGCGGAATTAACGTAATAGCTGGTTTTGTTGATTTTGTCTTTTAGAGAACAGAACTCACACATATCTCTGTTAGGCTGAGCTGAGGTAAATCCATTTATACTACAACAATAATACAGACTTCTATTAACAAGGTCACTGTGCAGAACAAACATGACAACTTCCAACAAAGCAAACTGATAAAACACTGCATATCAATTAATAAAGACATTAAAATGCACAACATACCCTTAATATCATATGCAAGCTTAAAACAAAATGTACCTTATTGTGCTAAAGGTTCATGGTTCAAGATGTGAATGGTCTATATATTAGTTTTACAAATTACCACAAATAATTACAAGGAAAACAAAATAAAACAGCATGTGAATCAAACTCTAAACATGTGATTATTGAAGAGCTTAATGCAAAGAGTGGTTTTCATTAGCACTTTGGTTTAGGGTCAAGATTACAATTAGATTTCCATTAGAAATAAGGTTTTAACCTCTTCAGCTTCACAGAGACTTTAGCACATCTACCGACACAAACAGAACTTGAGTAAATGTATTAGAGAGATAGAAGAGATGTTTATTCATGAAATATGAAATGACTCATCTGAAGTAATGATGTAGTCATTAAAATTCTGTTATCTCAGGTTAGAATTATAATTTCTACACCCCTGATAGTTTCAGTTAGTCTTCTAAACAAGTACATGATGGGGACTATGGATGGAACAAGTGCAGCGAATCACTTTTTCTAACTTTGACGCTACTTAAGAGGAAATTTGAGGTCAGGCCCTGAGTTCAAGTGGATCATTGTGTAGCAGTGAGGGATAAATAGTTCAGAAAATAAGTGTCACCAGTCAGTGTCCTCACATGTGTGCGTATGTATCTGTGTGTGTGCAGGCGTGTGTGAAGGTATCATCCCGGCTCGGTAGCAGCTAGCTAGCGGCTAAATGACTCTCCACACTTCATTAGCGGCGACGAGGTGAGCCGCTCATCTCCTCATTGTTAGCTAGCGCTAAGCTGCAGTAATCCCAAACAAAGGGCCGGGGCCTCGCAGCAGCCTGCGCGGATTAGACCGCTTTCTAGAAACATCCGAGAGAGATTCATTCTCATTCAAATTGGCCTGTAAACAAAACCAGCGGTGGCCAGGAGAGGGATGAGTGTATGATGGAGTGAGTGTGAAACATCTTATATGTCGACATGTGTAATGTAGCTGCAGTGTGTGTGTGTGTGTATGTGTGTGTGTTTGTGTGTTGAGACCTGTGTATACTACTGACATACGGGGTAGGTGCTGCAGAAGAAGACTGAGAAAGGGGGATAGAAACTGATGGTATGAATTCGAGCCTAGTTGAAAATGTCGCCTAGTTGCCCGTGGATTTGTCTTAGAAGCTCAGGGTTTTGCGATTTCTGTCTCTAAAACTCGTGACTCCATCCCAGTACGATGTAGACATTGACTGTATATAAAAATGGACGTAGACTCTGGGACCAGACAGTGAAGCCAATGTGGAAGTGCCTGAAGCCTGTCTTCTCCCGATTGACCAGTAGAGGGCAACTCCACTGGTTCCAAAAAGAAGTCAGTTTCTATAGAAGTCTGAGAAAACACCAATTAACCAATAAATAATAAATTCCTAAGGAGTTAAAATAGTCAAAGTACCAGCTCTCAGTCAGGCTCCACCCCCTGCTCCTCCAAATAAGGTTATTTGTGGTTTCAAAATAACCAAGATGGCGCCGGACAAAATGTCAAACTCATGGCTTCCAAACGGAAGCTCACAAACCAAAGGGTGACGTTGGGTTCTCACTTGGATTTACGTCAATGGAATGAATGGAATTCCTATCTTGGTATTTTAGAAATTAATTTCTCAAGTTGAATTAGATTTTTTGGGGAGCTGAGCAGAGTATCACTCGGGTTATTCTGTTTTTGGGGAATATGTTTTTATCAAAAAAGCCTTTTCTGTAGAAACTGCCACAGTGAGACTCTGTGGATTAAAGAGTTCAGTCTCGCCTCCTGTTGGAAGCTGGAAAAAAAACGCCTTCATGATTTATTCAGGGGAAATATTTAGCTTTTAGAAAATGTTTGCGTTTCAAAATGAATTAGAGTCAAAGACATTTTTCACAGCAGGTAATTTGACCTGTCATAGCAGGAACAGCACGGGTGGAGCTAATGACATTAATGATGGCTCAGTTCCACTGCAACACAATGCGGCAATTAATAGTGACATTATACATGCACCTGTGTTGAAGGAGTCAAAGTGCCTGCTGTGTAAAAGGTCAAATGAACTTGTCAGCTTCGCTCGACATTTTCCCTCCGGCCATGTTTTCACCAAACAACCACTCACTTAGGAAACATCTGATTTAGAGTAACAAGGACATTGTTTCTGGAAATAAAGCTGCTGGACATTTACCTCCACCCACAAGGTTATGTTTTCACATAATGTCTGTTTTATTGTTAGTTGGTTTGTTTGTTTGTTTGTTTGTAAGCAAGATGACATAAAAACAACTAAACAGATTTTCACAACTTGATGGATGCAGGATGTGTCGGAGAAAAACCCGTTAATTTCTGGTCCACATCCGCATCAGGATGTAGATCCAGGAGTTTTTCATCCCTTTGATTTACATTGTGAGATCTTGCATTGTTCAACATTCTCACGATTCTCCCAGAGAATAATTCATGGATCTTGATTGAATAAATCCGGCACATTTAGGAACTGATATTTATGAAGGTGTTAAATTTGGTGCAGCTTGACTTTGCAAAGGTATGTTCTCTGCTGCTTCTAATTTAATTCACCTCCTTTGTATTGATGCATGTTTCAGAGTCATACATTTCAAAACCTGGATAAATAAATGACAAAATACACTTTAAACATTTCTTGTGGCTGTCCCTTGAATGTTTATCCTTACCTACACAAGCTTGGGACGTTTTGTGTAGTGTATCCCTGAATAAGTGTGTCTGTGTGTGTGTGTGTGTGTGTGTGTGTGTGTGTGTGTGTGTGTGTGTGTGTGTGTGTGTGTGTGTGTGTGTGTGTGTGTGTGTGTGTGTGTGTGTGTGTGTGTGTGTGTGTGTGTGCTTTCAAACGAAATGTCAGTCCATCAAATCATTTCGTTCTTCATCTCTTGTATCAGGAAGTCGTAAGAAGATTCAGATGTTTTTATTTTCTTCGCAGCCGCTCAGCTCTACACTTTTAACTGTCACGCAGATGACGAGCTTGATGTCCCTCTGCTAATCTGACTTGATCATTAACAACCATCAATCAGCTCAGTGAACAAGTTATTTAGAAACCGGCTTCCTCATCTGACCGATCTGAGGATCTGATGTCTCGATTAGACTCGTCTCTAATAGTTCTCTAAAATGTCATCAACTGGTCCGGGCACATTAGCCTCCAATCAAATGTTCTGATGCTTGTGAACATTTTAAGTAAACGGCTGTTATTGGTTTTGATCGTTATTAGCCGTCAATCACACAAGTTAGATGTTATTCAAATCCTCATCTTAATGTGATGTCAGCTGAATATTCGGATGATCTGATGATCAGCGTCTATCACGTATTAGTGATCAGTGGAAAGATGTTGGTTTTTAAAGTCAGTCATGTAGACGTTAGCATTAGTAACCATCAGTCAATGATAAAGTCTTGTCATGAAATGGGCCTTAAACAGTGCACGTTAGCTTCTAATAGAGTGTTTACATGTTATAAAAAACTATCCATAACCACTACATCTGCTGAAATGACATTTCCATCATCATCTGTCTGTAGTGGTGACTCCATTTGTCCAATTTCACATCCAATCTTACATTTAACCATTTCTCTAAATGTTTGGATTAGTGATAAATAACCGGTTCTGTAATTGGTGTTTTGGTTTTTATCTCGACAGAATAAGTGAACTCAGAGCTGTGTGGCTTTCTGATAGTTCAGTAGGATGTTGAATGATAAGTGTCTGTACGTCACTGGATGCTGTAAGTCTGTGCCCCCCACACACACACACACCTGGGTGTGATTGCTTACTCGCTATAAAAGATGGCTGATGCCGTCCTCGTGTTGCTCTGATGAAGCCTTGTTTGTCAAAATGCAACAGATGCATCTAAAAAAAATGAAAATGTTAAAGTGCAGCAGGATGGTTGAGGGATCGCTGTCGAGCTGCAGCTGTACGTGAAGCAGCTGTGATCAACACGAGTTTAATTCGCCTGTTTCTTGACCAAAATTAGTACAAGATTGTCACAATTATCCACTTTCATGACAATTGAGATGATGGTTTTGTTGAGGGTTGTGATGCTGAGGCTGAACAAACAGCAGCAGTTTAGAAACAGGATTCACAGTCGACAGCAGAGTGGAGCTGCACCATCGACTGTCGCTATAGAGATGGTCGACATGTCTCCACTTTCATGTGTCGTACATAAATGAAGCTGAAGTATATGGTTGCTGCCATCTTGTGCTGGTGACGCCATTTGGAGCCGAGGTCTGTACAGTAGTGATCGTGAAGTGGAGCCGCGGCATCGAGGTCCTGCCGATAGACAAAATAACAAGAAACACGTTTGATAACGACCTAAAATGACAGAAAACAACTTTAAGAAAACATGTGCTTTGACTTTTTAGTTTGTTTCACGTCCCATCCACTAACATGGAGGAGTCAGGTTTTATGACTGTCCTGCAGCTTACAGGAGGCGACCGGCGGAAACCTTGTGTATTTGCTCAGTGCAAACTGTTCATGTTGCATTCTTCGGTAATGAGATGCCATTGAGGAGTGTTGTTCTGTAAATACCTGACAGCTGTGTCTGCGTGTCTTTCTTCCCGCTGCTTCCTGGACAAACAGCTGCATTCCGACCGACCAACCACCTCCAGCATTTCAGTGTCTCTGAAGCTCTGATCCTCAACTTCTTCCCACCGTCTGTCCTGCACTTCTCCAATCTGACCACGTCCATACACCACAGCCGATAAACTAAAAAAATGATGTTGACACATGGAATTTAATGTCTGCCCTAACATTTTCTGGTCCTTTTTGAGAAGTTCATCCACAACAAAACTCCTAAAGCAACATGAACTGGTGTAAAACATCATCTGGTTGAGTGGGACAGTCAAAGGCTGGGTTTGTCTCACACTGTTCCAAATGAGCATTTCCTTCCTGCACTGCTGCACTAAGAAGCAGTGTCACATTAATAAACCTCTGATATTCAGAGTGGGTAACTCATTGTCTTTCCACCTCGTCTGTTCAGTATACATACATGCATATACATATTTTGTATTTCTCTGCATTTGGCCCATCCCTTCTTGGGATTACAATACATCTACTTTACAAACAGATATTTATCCTCTTCCGGTGGAATATATACAAAACATGTAGAAGAAAGAAAGAGGAGAAACACAGGCAAAAGAAAGAAAACGTTGACGAGGCCATTTTTGACCTGCTACTTTTATCCTGTTGATGCTCCACAATGTGAATTCAATTTAGATGGTGAGAATCTGCTGACGTCCTGCCTGCAGATCAACTGGGAGCGTCCCTCAGCAAAACCAGTAAAGATAGAGAACTACCTGTAAGAGCAGGAGGGATGGACGAGCGTGAGGAATCACAGACTTTAGATAAAACACATTGATACTCTCTCGGGACGAGTCTTAAAACAGAGTCTGAAACAACGATACTGTTTCTACTCATAGCAGCGTTTGTATGTGTCTGTGTGTGAGTGTGAGCGAGCAAGTGCATGTGTGCGTGCATGTGGCAAAATGTGTGCGTTTGACGTGATTGACAGTTGGCTGGTGTCCGAGTGTGTCTGTATCACACACACACACACACACACACACACACACACACACACACACACACACACACACACAAACACACACAAACACACAAAGGGAGAAAGGCCCACTGAGAAAACACACAAAACAGATGCAGCAAATGTGTCCACTCTCATGCATATGGAAACGCTAACAAATGTGTATGGTATAAGTGTGTGTGTATGTGTGTGTGTGTGTGCGTGTGTGTGTGCGTGTATGTGTGGTGCGTGCGTGCGTGCGTGCGTGCGTGCGTGCGTGTGTGTGTGAGTGAATGGACAGCTTCAATGTAAAATGCATTAGCATTCAGTGATGATGATGCTGGTCTTTCTAAAGGCCCTCATAGTGCCACTGGACTCTCTCGCTCTCTCTCACTCTCTCCCTCTCCTCTCTCTCTCTCTCTCTCTCTCTCTCTCTCTCTCTCTCTCTCTTTCTCTCTCTCTCCCCCTCTCTCTCTCTCCTCCCTCCCTCCCTCCCTCCCCACATTTTTCCAACATGCTATCATCACACTCCGCGGCCTCTGTGGATGGGTTTATAATTAAAAGTGCTCCGGCTCTCTAATATGAGTGGTGTGACTGTGGTGTAGACTACATGGCACAGATTGATCAGATAAAGAGCCAGTCATATTTCTTTACTGCTAAGCCTATTCACACTGAGAGCACTGATCCCCCCTCTCTCTCTCTCTCTCTCTCTCTCTCTCTCTCTCTCTCTCTCTCTCTCTCTCTGCCTGTCTCTGTCCCCCGTCCCCCTCGTCTCTTCTCTGCTTCTGTTTGTCTCCAAGTCTTAAAATCTTCCTAAAGCTCTTATATTCTGCTGCTTTCTCTTTCCTCCCTTTCCCCCTCCATGTTCACTGCTGTGTCTCTGCACCACAGAGAAGTCACCTGTTAGCAGCTCTGCGCCTTTGGATGGTTTCATGTAAATCATGTAGTTCCCTTTTAAACTCAGTGATGGTTTGGAGGACACACAATGTCCAGGGTCATTTCTCCTGTGGATTCTCTGCTGTTGTTTTTGTAGGTGTCACTGTTTTGATTTGCTGTTCAGATATCTGCTGTCATGCACCAAGAAGCTCGAGAACTGTAATTTATACAGTATTTATGTTGTATTTTGTCATCGCAAGGACATGGAGAGAAACTCATTTAGTTGAAACTCGTGTGAAAGAGCTTTTCCTCTTGAATCAAAGCTTTTTCATGAAGCAGTACTTTCAACAAACATTCATCAGAGAAAAAAGGGGAAAGCTGCACATTGTTAAAAAGTTGTTCTGACCATGGTGCTGAAATGCAAATTTAAATTTTTGTCACATTATCTCCACATTTTTCAAGACACATTTGACAAGTTTTTTACATCAGAAGAAATGTGTGAAGTTTATCTTTTTTTATGTGAAGTAGTTTTGTCAACAAATATCTGTGACTGATGTGACGGGGCTGTTGAAAGGGGCTCGGCCTTCTGCTTATCCAGTGTATTTAATACTTTAGTTTACATGTGTTTGTATGACGCTGAACCTGGAGGATAATGGTAACAGAAGGAAACTGAGTCGGTGTTTTGCTCAAATTATTCTAAGTTGAATTGGGACTCTCTCTCTCTCTCTCTCCCTTCCCTGTATCCATGTCTCTATCTCTTCCTCCTCACCCATCATCCCCTCATCTATTGCCCCTATCCTCTACTGCGGCACACCCTCCTCACCCTCCTCACCCCCCACTCGACTCGCCACCCCTGTGATAGACAGGGTGTCCTCGCCTTGTAACGATCACTGACATCCAATATGTTTGGCTTGGGATCATCCCCTGTGTGTCCATTGTGCTTCCTGTTAAACGCTTTATTGATTAGCCATGAGTTAATTACAAATTACATCAACCGTGGGCCGACTGAGGTGGCTGCTATATGTGGCTGCAGGAGCCATCCTGGAGGAGCTGATGCATGTTGAGTGCACACACACCTGCAGGCGTGCATCGCAACCTTAGCAGGGTTACATTAGCAGCACCTGATTCCTGCCACTATTAACACCCGTGCATTTATGACATTTCACAGCAGCTTATCAACGCTTTGGGGCCGTGCAATATTTCCTGGGCGATTGTAGTGAAAAGGGTAGAATTAGAAACAGGAGGTTTCTGCGAGACGCCAAGGATATGCCCTGAATACTTAATTTTATCAAGCACAACTTGACTCACCCGATGCAAAATTATTATGAGACTGTGCCAAATCCACAGCAGACCTTTGGAGGCTAATGTATTCTGGATTTAAGCTCCATTGTAAAACCCATAACACGCCTGCACCTGACCTGCTCGGCTGCAGCCCCCAAAACAACCCCTCACCTCTGACTTTTGCACAAAGTTATGAATGCAAATACTAGTCAGATAATAACAATAATAATAATAGTAATTAGTAATAATAATTAATAGTCGTTGGAACTTGCAGCAGCCTGCACTTTTTCAAGCCTTTCCTTTTCATACCGTGTCAGTTTCTCTTTGACATTGCCATGTACTTTGTGCAAAAGCAAAAAGGAGCGGAGAAAAAATCTTTATCAAATCCCCATTCTGAGGCTTTCAATAAGGCAGGCCATTACCTCACTGGCGCTTTTGTTCGGCCTATACAAGAGAGAACAAAATGGTTATTCAGGAGGACGCTTTAGATTTTTATTGTGGGCTCGCTATTCACAAAGAGCACCGTTATTGTATTAAAAAGAACCATCTGTGGCAGAAACAATGGCTTCAAATTATCTGTGAATACCCAGTGAACAAAATATAAAGCTTTTTCCTGCTCATTATGTGGGCTAAGCTAGGGGGTGGAAGATAGGAGAGGAGAGGCATAGACTTTGCTATAACTGACTTTTGTTGTTCTTGCTTGCATTCTTCTTTTTAAATCGGCCCCCTTTTCACATTGTGTGTCGCCATAAACGGCTTTTCTTGTTGCAGGGCGAGCGGAGAGAAGACAGCGGAGCTCCAGACAGGCAGCGGGGCACCGCGGCGCCGCGCGGCCGCCACGGCGCGCCGGCTGCCGGATCCAAAACGCGCGGACTACCGCGGGGGCTGGCGGAGGAGAGGACGCGGAGGGTTGGACTGTTTCGCGGCCGGCGCACGGAGCACCGCGCCCCGGGCGGACTGGGGCTGGTTCACCGGGGGAGGAAGCGACGGGAAGA
This sequence comes from Hippoglossus stenolepis, assembly GCF_022539355.2. Taxonomy (NCBI): domain Eukaryota; kingdom Metazoa; phylum Chordata; class Actinopteri; order Pleuronectiformes; family Pleuronectidae; genus Hippoglossus; species Hippoglossus stenolepis. Next base: position 4,682,981 of record NC_061496.1, read on the forward strand.
TGTGGAGGATTGAAGGAAAACGGCTTCTTGTTTTATTTCAACACGAGAGGAAGACAACTCCCAAACTGGCAGTAAGTTGGAGAGCAGTGGAGATGGGTGTGTGTGTGTGTGTGTGTGTGTGTGTGTGTGTGTCTCTCAGTGTGTATGTTAGTGTGAGTCTCTCTGTAGGCTGTGTGTATACGTGTGTGTGTATGTGTGTGTAAATCACGCAGTGTTGTGGAATGACACCTCATGGCATCATGAGCTTGACTGAGCTGCTGCGGCCCGGTTTGGTTTTTCTCCTCAACACACACACACAACATTTGTGCTTCAGGCCTTTAGCATCATCACATCTGACATTTACTGTAATTTAATATCATTTATATACTTTAATTATTCCTCTATGTATTTTAAAAAACGTTAATTTGTGACGTTTGAATTAGAAATCAAACAGATCGCACTGAGTTTGCTTTGATTGATTCGCCTTTATGAGACTATTCAACTTTTATTATATTACACTCCAGTATTAAGTTATAGATTTAATCTTCTCTACTTATTATAAAATAGTGTATAATTTCATTTATTACAGTCTAATAGCTGGACGACATATTTGTCACTTTTACAGCGTCATGCTATCATCTGACTTATTTTTGTTCAACAAAAAATAAATATTCTCAACATCTATTATGGAAAGAATTTTTTTTTTTTTTCAACCATTTTTAAAAATATATATAAGTGAAATATCTCTCTATGTTTTCTTCTCAAATTTATAATAATTGTATTCGTCTATTTATGTGGGAAAATACACTTGTTTATTTGTCCACATTTTATTTGCACACAGTTCTTCTCACTAAGTGTTTTCTTGCTCTCCAGCCCCCGGCACGGCCCCTAGTGGCAAGAACACACAAGTTTATTTTCATTTCACCTGAACTCTCTTCTACTTACAATTATCATTCACGCGTCGCTTTGACGGGATTAGTCCCTTTTATAGATGTTGCATCAATTTAAATTCCCTCTGGATGAACTGACGTGCGCCAGAATCAACGCGATCAGCTCAGACTTAGTTTTTATTTCATTTAAAATGCTTAAACTTTGTCACGAGAGTTTCGAGGAGGAGGTTTCATGTGCGCGGCTGCTGTTGGAATAATATCTCACTTTTTTTTATTTCTTTTTTATTATTGTTGCTCTTTCTTGTGGCTTGTTTTTGCAGAGATCCCATTACCTAAAATTGTGTAACCACACAACGGTATTTTGATATCTCAGCGTGCTGCACTCTCTGTATTTGTTGTCTCCATCCCAACCTGGTGTAGCGGGGGGCTTACAAGTGGTCCGAGGGAACCGCCCCGCCGGTTCCTCCTGGGTTTTGTCAAGCAGCGGCTTTAATTCACGATGATTGTGGATGCAGGGCCATTCCCGGCTGGATGGGGCCTGCTTTCAGGGAGCTGCAGGGCCCCGCTGTTCCTTTATTATCATAAGCAGATTAGAGGTAGCGGGGAACACACTCAGATGCAGATAACAGCCGAGCGGCCCATTTCAACCTTGCATTATAATGGACCGAGCTGCATGTGTCGCCTCTCGCAGCCTATTACGCACAAGATGAATCTTATGTAAGGTTGCCGGGGCCGGAATAATGAGAGCACGGGGGCTGCGCTCCCTCCATTTATTATCAAATGACTAAAACAAAATAATAAGGCTTGATCCATTCACTTTCAATTATGATTTAATCTAGGGACACGCATTTAAATTGAATTATTCCAGGTGTGTGTACTCGATCTATCTTTAATTATTGGAGGTGCACAGGTAACAGCTGTGGTGCGTGTGTGTTGTGACTGAAACACTCGCTTTCTTTCTGTTATTTCCTTTTAAAATAAATATAATTTGAAGAATATTTTTAGCAGTTCTCATATCTTTCAGCCGAACTTCTAAAAACAGCCACCACCAATTCCTCCTCTCGACTTGGAGAACCCCCCTGTCTCTGTGTAGCTGCAGTTCTCCCTGTGTCCAGTAGGCGGCGCTGGTGTCACGCAGCAGGACGCCTTGCCCTCAGATGGAGATTCAGGGAAAAAGCAAAACAAGTGTCAGCAACACTTCGAAACTCAAATAATAATCAAACCTTGAGCTCTTTTATACATTCAAACCAACCGGGATCTAAACATGTATCATAATAATAGTAATAATAATAATAACGGTGAGTTTGATCCATAGTCAGGTGGAGCAGGTGGAGGCCGCTTCTCATTCACACTAATTGGCTGACACGCTTGTTCAGGCTGATACGAATGAGCTGCGCCTTTTGTGCCAATAACGCGCACTTTATCTTAAAATATTCCTCACCTTTATTTCTCCTCCCCTCGCGCGGCCTGGTGTCCTCCTCACCCTCCTCCTCCTCCTCACCCCCATCACCCCTCAAAGCACCGGCAACAACAGCAGCGCTGTGGCGGTGGAAGTGGAGTGGAGTTGGGTCTTTGTCCGGACAGATGTAGCGACAACATCCCAAACAAAACCCGCTTATTTGCGCTGAGATGAGCCCGTCTGCCTTCTGTGTGTTGGCATTCAACTTCACTAAACAAAGGGAGCAGGGGGAAACATCTTGGATTACCTTTCCTCTTTTCAACGCTAAAAACCAGCAGTGTTTCCCCCCCCCCACTCTCTCTCTCGCTCTCTCTCTCTCTCTCTCTCTCTTTCTCACACACACACACACACACACACACGCCACCGCCATTCAGCGCTTTGAGTGAACTAACAAAGTTTATCTAAGTGTTGTTATGTTATTGGCGCCATAAGTGGGGGAATTAGTGACTTTTTGATTTTGAACAAGAGAAGCGTGACTCGGTGTCAGGACGAGGCTGAGAACATGACACCATTAATGTCAATACACATTTGAATAATAACGATTTTTTATTTAAAACATTCGTTTAACTTGTGCTTTTATTTAAATCCGAGGCCTGGATTTATCTCCAGAATTTAATCTGCACATTAAAAACAGAAAAAACCTTCTTATTAACAATTAAAGTAAAGTCTGTATTCTGCATTTATTTGCAAACTTTTTACTCCTGTTTTTGCAGCAAAGTTTTCAAAAGCAGCTCAAACTCATTTTAAAAAAAAATCTTCTTCCTCCTCTTCCTCAGCTTGATGCTATAAACTGTCCATGAAGAGGCAGCATGTGTACATCCCCGGAGAAATGTGTCCATAAGCCTGGAAATAGTAAATATGTAGTGTTGGCTCATATGTGCAGCCTGTGCGTGTTTGCGTGTGTGTGCGTGTGTGTGTGTTTCTCGGGGCGGGGGAGGCCCCTCCTCCTTATGCTAATTGTGGTCTCCCATTGGTGTGTCAGGGGAGCAGGCCCGCTCTGATTGGCCAGGTCGAAGCCATTTATTCGCTGTCGGCCCCGTCACATGAATGGTTGTCTATTAACTTGTTCAAAAACTATCTGGAGTTGTCAAGGCTCAGAAGGACGCAGGCGAAAAAGTACAGTGTGTTGATGCTTTTTGGGAGAAGCGACGGGAGAAGTTTTGTGGACACGACATAGCAGGAACCCACCGGGAGAAGACTCACACTCACAGACACACACGCAGAGAGACTCCACTGAGAGGGAGAGTGTGGGAGACGCGGCTCGGTGCTTGTTGTTTTTGTCCAGAGAAAAAGTTCCAGAGAGAAATCGACAGGTAACTTGTGGCAGCAGCAGCAGCAGCTCCTCATCCTCCTCTTCCTCCTCATCCTCAGCGTCCTGCCTCTGGCGTGTGGAGTTTGTCTCTGTGTGGGTTGTTTCTTTCCTCCGCACGGGAGCTCCACCTGAAAAGCTGTTCCTGATGTATAACATGATGGAGACTGAACTGAAGCCCCCTGCTCCCCAGACCAACACGGGGGGCACGGGCAACACCAACACGTCCGGCACTGGCCCCAACCAGAAAAACAGTCCGGAGCGCGTAAAGAGACCCATGAACGCGTTCATGGTGTGGTCCCGAGGCCAGAGGAGGAAGATGGCCCAGGAGAACCCCAAAATGCACAACTCGGAGATAAGCAAGAGGCTGGGCGCCGAGTGGAAACTTCTGTCTGAGAGCGAGAAGAGACCTTTCATCGACGAAGCCAAGAGGCTGCGGGCCCTGCACATGAAGGAGCATCCGGATTACAAATACCGGCCCCGGAGGAAAACCAAGACCCTCATGAAGAAGGACAAGTACACCTTGCCCGGCGGGCTGCTGGCTCCGGGAGGCAACGGGATGGGGTCTGGGGTCGGTGTCGGGGTGGGCTCGGGTCTGGGCGGCGGTGTGAACCAGCGGATGGACAGCTACGCGGCGCACATGAACGGCTGGACCAACGGCGGCTACGGCATGATGCAGGACCAGCTGAGCTACCAGCACCCGGGGCTGAACGCGCACAACGCGGGCCAGATGCAGTCCATGCACCGCTACGACATGAGCGCCCTGCAGTACAACACCATGGCCAGCTCCCAGAGCTACATGAACGGCTCCCCGACCTACTCCATGTCCTATTCCCAGCAGTCCACGCCGGGGATGACTACCCTGGGCTCCATGGGGCCCTCCTCGGTGGTGAAGTCCGAGTCCAGCAGCTCCAGCCCGCCCGTCGTCACCTCGTCGTCCCACCGGGCCGCTCCGGGCTGCCAAGGCGGGGACCTGAGGGACATGATCAGCATGTACCTGCCCGGGGCGGAGGTCAGCGAGCAGACCGCCCAGACCCGGCTACACATGTCCGGGCACTACCAGAGCGCCGTGCCCGGGACGACGATCAACGGCACGCTGCCGTTAACACACATGTAAGAGACACAGCCCAGAGAGAAGCGAGAGAGAGAGAGAGAGAGAGAGAGATAGAGAGAGAGAGAGCGAGAGAGAGAGAGAGAGAGAGAAATGAACTTTTATAAGAGAAACTGTGGACTACTTAACGTTGGACTATTTTTGTACAGAAAAATTTCGGGGTGGGAAAAAGTTGTATAGAAGTTCTCCGGGAAAAAAAGGACACACGACTCTTTTTTTTCTTGCATTTGATTGAGAGGAAGCTCCAGAGGAGAAAATCCCCCTGTTCGCTGGTGGATGAAGTTTGGAAAGACGAGACAGTGGGAGTCGCAATCAAATGTTTTATTATTGCAATCACCTTTTGTACAGTATTTATCAAAGACACATTACAATCAGATGAAATTGTTTGTTAAACTGCAAGAGGTTGCATTTTTCCTTTTCTGTTTTTTTATATATATATATATATATATATAAATCAACAGCCGTTCTGCAGAAAAATATGAAACGTGAAAAATGTCAGAGCTGGAAACACATGGGAGCGATCAGTTATGCTCCTGTATTACTGAAACACATTGGAAAGAAAAGGGACGAAGCAGGTAACACTGTTTTTATTTTTCATTTAAGGTCAATGTTACTAAACATTTTAATTTCTTTATAAAAAAAAAAGATAAGACACTTTTTTCTCTCATACAGCTTAAAATCTAGGTTGTTAATTTATATTTCCGTCTCCCACTTTTCATCTGTTAGAGGTATGACGCTTGTGCTCTTTATTTCCTAATTGATTTGTACAATTTCTGTATATTTACTGTGATATTTTAAGTTTTTATTTCAAAATTCATTCCCGTAGTTGTATTTTAAAAATTGTGGCCTGTACGCAGACGCCAACCACTCCATGTATATATACCGGAACTAATACCATCCTTATAACAGTTACACTTTCAGCTGAGTATATTTTTTTTTTCAATATGCAGTTTGAAATGAATAAATTTTGGAAATTTGGATACTTGAAATTGTTTGAGTTTTGATTTTGTTTCTCACACGTCGAGTTGTCATCAG